>NC_083413.1:36881072-37184102 GCF_020745735.1 Hemiscyllium ocellatum
CCCTCCCCAGCTGCAGCAGAGGCGTCCGCAGCCGCCACGGGGGGACACACCTACAGTGGCGAGCCTTGTTGCAGTAATTACCAAGCTGGAAGAGAAGATCGACGTATTCACAGAGGAGTCCAGAAGCAGGTGGGAATCGCTCTCAGTTGCGCTGCAAAAGCACGATCGAGACATTGAAAAAATCGAACATTGAGTTGGAGGGGCGGGGCTAAAGGCTGCGACCTCCAAGGCTGCTGCAGGATCGGCCGTGGGTCGGGTCCAGATTCTCTAACAGTGAGTCTGGGCTTTAGAAGATCACATCGACGACCTCGCGAATCTGTTCTGCACATCCCCGCCCCTCCGGTTTACCCTTTTTTTTCTCTTATTCTCTTTATTGTTTAATATCATCTCCGAGGGATAGGGAGGGGGGGCTTATTTGTTCTCCACAATGCTATTTTCTTTTTTTTTATATAGGCCGGGCAGTCTAGTTGATTCAGGTGAGGGGGCGGCATCTGCCTTGTCCTACCTTATCTCTTTCTTTTAGAGCAGGGTTGTTCCCCTCTTTTATTTTGTGTTATTATACTTAATTATTACCTGCTGAGACTGTAACTTTATAGTTTTATATGTTTATATGTGGTATTAACATTACTAAATGTATCTAGGTGTTGGTATGGGGGGTTAAGGTACTCACTGTTAACTTTAGCTTTATAGTACACTTAAATTTTTCTATTTTATTATGGGGTGCCTGGGTCGAGGGTGAGGCACTGGCTGAGAGAGGATACGATGAATTTTTGGAAAGGAAGTGATGCCCCCTGGAAGCAAGGGGGAAAATCTCCTTTTAAATATGTTTTATATTTTTTAAATTTAGAAATAGTTTTTTACTATATTGGCCTGAGTGTATTAAAGAATCTCTATTTTTGTGAATTTTCTATGGTCAATGCTTGGGGTGTTTTGGATGGAGTTCTTCCTCCCAGGGGGTCTTGGATTTGCCTAGACGGTTATGGTTAGTCAATTGATTAAATGGTGCACCTAGAATGTCAAGGGGAGTAATTCGCCAATCAAAAGGAAGAAAATACGATCAAATCTCAAAATCGAAAGGGCTGATATAGCTCTCTTACAGGAGATAAAGAACACTTGAAATTACAACAGGATGGATTTGATCAGGCCTTCTTTTCATCTTTCAGTTCAAAAAGTAGGGGAGTAATCATTTTTATTCGGAAGAATCTCCCTTTCAAAATCCTAAGTCAGATAAAAGATGAATCTGGACTGTACATATTGATTAAAGCCCTTATAAATGGAGAGGAATATGGGATTTTGAATCTGTATTGTCCCCCGGCGCATCCTTTCAAATTTATAATGGAAGCTTTCTCCAAACTGATGGCTCTTGGGGCTCAGCATACAATTATAGGGGGAGACTTTAGTTGCATTATGGACCCGGAGATAGACAGGATACCCAAGAGTACTGCGGGTATATCCCCCAGATCCAGGCAATTGGCGGATTTGAGTAAAGAGCTAGGATTAGTAGATGTGTGGAGGTGCCTCCCCCTGCAAGGCAGAGATTTCTCTTTTTATTCTAATCCACATAAGTGTCACACTAGAATTGATACTTTTTTGCCCCCGCAACCTTTTTGAATTCCATATTATTCTGCAAAATAGGTAATAGAATAATTTCTGATCACACTACAGTGTATATGGAAATCAAGACTAGGGACAAAGAGACTGCCCCCCCGACATCGGCATATGGATTCTTTCTTAATGAAGGATAGTAAATTCGTAAAATATTTCTCTCAAGAATTCAAAACTTTTTTGGAAATTAATTCAGGTACGGCTAGTAACCCGTCAATGATGTGGGAGACCATTAAGGCTTATGCGCGGGGTCTGATAATTTCATATTCGGCGACCCAGAAAAATCTAAAGGGAGAACAACAGTGTCGACTTGAGTCTCGCTTAAAGGCAGCTGAAACAGCATACGTTGATAAGCCATCTGTTGCTAAATTACAAAGAATTACGGCCTTTAGGACAGCCCTGAATACCGCGCTTACCCAAACGGCAAAGAGGGAAATATTGTTTGCAAAGCAAAGATTACATGAATTTGGCAATAAGCCTGGTAGATACCTAATGTTTCTCGCAAGGAAGAAAAAGGACCCTCAAGCTATCACGTCCATCAGGGAAAGTGCTGGTACTCTGACTCATGATCATAAAAGGATCAACACAATCTTCAGAAAGTTTTACTCTGATTTGTATAAATGGCAGGATTGTGAAGATAGAGTCAGGAAGATGCAATCCTTTTTTAAAAACCTGGCCTTTCCGGACTTAACCCTGGAATAGGTGTCGGTCCTGAATGCTCCCTCAACAACCCAGGAAGTACTTGACACAATCTGGCAGCTTCAGAGCGGTAAGGCACCTGGCCCAGATGGATTTCAGGTTGAATTCTACAAAGAGTTTACAGGAGTATTAGCTGGTCCACTAATGGACATGTACAACTATTCATATAGTCAGGGATGCCTTCTGCCTTCGTTTAAAGAGGCGAATATCTCCCTCATTCTCAAAAAAGGAAAGGACCCAGAAGATTGCCCATCATACAGACCAATATCCTTGCTAAATGTAGATTTTAAAATTCTTTCTAAAACATTAGCATTGAGGCTGGAGAAGGTATTACTATATATCATAAATGAGGATCAGACGGGGTTTAATCAAGGACCGTAGATCATCTAATAATATTAGAAGGGTTTTGAATGTGATTCAAGTCTGTCATCAGGAAAGAATACCGGGAATAGTAGTCTCATCGGATGCGGAGAAGGCATTTGATAGGGTTGAATGGTCATACCTGTTCTACACATTGGAAAGGTTTGGTGTTGGAAAAGTATTTGCTAAATGGGTCTCAACCTTGTATAATGACCCCAAAGCAGTCGGGATCACCAATGGCTCAGTGTGGGTAGGGGCTGCCGTCAGGGATGTCCTCTCTCACTGTTGCTATTCACGCTAATAATTGAGCCACTAGCGGAAGCTATACAGGCTGACTCTAATATAACAGCCCCGAGGATTGGCATGGGTAAACATAAAATTACCCTTCATGCAGATGATGTTCTCCTTTTTCTTAGTAATCCTTTGATGTCTGTGCCCCACCTGATCCAAGTTATTAATTTATTTAATGCATTTTCAGGCTACAAAATTAATTTCTCAAAATCGGAGGCCATGCCGATGGTGGCCTCGCTAGTATGTCACACTTATTGGACAGATCTCACTTTCCCTTTTGGTGGTCTCTGGAGAGTTTTATATTTAGGTATTTTTATCACCCCAGTATTTGGCCAGCTATACGAGGTCAATTTTGTGCATCTACTGGAAAGAATAAGGCAGGACCTTCAACACTGGGGGGATCTTCCAATTTCCTGGCTAGGTAGAATAGTTCTAATGAAAATGAATGTCTTGCCCTGTCCTTTATACCCTATGAGAATGTTCCCAGTGATGCTGCCGAGGCCAGCACTGCACATATTGTATGGTTGGTTTGGTTCTTTCATCTGGAATCATAGGCAGCCCCTCACTAAGTTAAAGAAGTTACAGCTTCCACAGGCAAGGGGAGGGCTGGATTTTCCAGACTTTAGGAAGTATCAGCTGAGTTCCCTATTAAGCTACATAGCCGATTGGGTCTCGTCTGACCTGCAATCAATCTGGCTGGACATCAAGGCTTCTCAAGTAAAGTGCCCTCTTATTAACTTCTTATTTTTAGATAAGATGAAAGTCATTACGGACCACTGTAAAAACCCTATAGTATTCAACACAATTAAAGCCTGGAAGATAATGCGGCAAAACAAGGGTAATTCGCATAAAACCTTATACCCCTATAATGGGGGCATGGGGTTTTCAACCAGGGCTCACAGACGCCACGTTTAAATCCTGGAAGTCCAGGGGTATCTCCTGTTTAGGGGATCTGTTTGATGAGGGGGTATTGATGTCTTTTGAACAGCTGCACCAGAAATTTGGACTACCTAACGGAGACCTCTTTCGATACTTCCAAATTTGAGATTACATACAGAAGAAGACTACGTTATTAGATGGCCTTTATAAATCAGATAGAGAACGTAGAGTGTTGTGGCCAATGGGTTTACCCTTGGTCAGCATTCTCCATCATTTATTACATAATGAAGTGTCGGAAGACATGGAACGTTTACTTAGAACATGCGATCAGGAATTGGGGTGGGAAATATCTACAGAAATGTGGGATGATATCTGGGAAAATGCCAGAAAAATCTCCATCTGTAATTGAACCCAGGCCAATCAGTTAAAGATACTCCATAGGACTCATATAGCGTCGGAACAATTGGCAAAATTTAGGGCAGGAGCATCTCCAATGTGTCCCAAATGTAAAATAGAGGTGAGCACTCTCACATACTGCTTACGGACATGTCATAAGATCCGCAAATACTGGGTCAGAATAGTAAATGCTTTGACAGAAATCTTGGGAATGGAAATTAGAGTAGATCCAGTATCCCTTCTTCTGGGCTTTTCGAGCTTACCTTCCTGGATGTGCACGGGAGGAAATTATTTTCCATTCTCTCCTTTTGTGCAAGGAAAAATATCTTAGTAAACTGGATAGCTGGGGGCCCTCCAGAACTTCCGAATTGGCACAGGTTAATCATGGGATGTACTCCTCTTGACTTCCTTACAAATATGGTGCACCAAAAAAACTGAATTATTCTATAAAGTATGGCAGCCCTTCCTGAATTATATAGATACAGATAGTTCGGCCATTTTGTCAAGGGCTTTCATCTAGTTGTGGTAGCAGTTCTAGCTTGTCCAGGGCCCCTTGGGGGAGGAATCTTGCATGAATATGGGTTTTATTATGACTTGATGTTAATTTGTTCTGAGCATGTACTTCACTATTTAATTACTATGTTATCCTTTTATTTTCTTGAGTAATGCAAGATATTTTATTATATGCTTTGGTTAGTTATAAGTTAGATTAGTAGTAAGTTGAGTTTTGTCTTTTTCTTTTTTTTTCTTTATCTTTTCTTTTTGTTTGACAGGTTTTGGTTATTTTTTATTTAATATTTAATTGTATATTAGTGTTTGTATTTGTGTTTTTGATTTTGTAAGTTTGTAAAAACCGTGTTAAATTTTCAATAAAAATATCTATTTAAAAAATCTGTGCAGATTCTTATCAGGATCTGACCGAAGTCTGAACATAATGCAAGATAATAGAAAGCAGCCATTTTTAAGTACAGGAAATTTTTGGTCTGTCAGATCTTTAAAATTACACCCTTGTATGAGGTCATGTTCATAAGGAGGAGCACGCGTGCATTGGACATTTGTAAATCGGGGACCCCTTGTATTCTTGTAGAATTTTTCCTTATTTGCTCGTGGGATATGGGTGTCTCTGGCTGGGCCAGCATTTATTGTCTGCCCCTGGTTGCCCTTGAGAAGACAGTGGTGGTGTGTGGTTTTCTTAATCTGCCTCAATCCATATGCCGTAGGTAGATCCACAATGCTCTTAAGAAGGGAATTTCAGGATTTTGACAGAAAGAACATGATATATCTCTGTGTCAGGATGATGAATGGCTTGAAGGTGACCTTGCAGGTGGTGGTGTTCCCAGGTATCTGCTGCTCTTCAACTTCTAGATGGAAGTGATCATGGGTTTGGAAGGTCTTGTCTCAGAATCTTTGATGAATTTTTGTAGTGCATCTTGTAGATGATGCAGCTGCTATGCATCAGTGATAAATGTTTGCGGATGTGACACCAGTCAAGTGGGCTGCTTTGTTCTGGATGGTGTAATGCTTCTTGAGTATTGCTGGAGTTGCATGCATCCATACAAGTGGGAAGTATTTCAGCACATTCCTGACTTGTTCCTTTTAAATGGTGGACAGGGTGTGGGGAGTCTGAAGGTGAGTACTTCCTGCAGTATTCCTAGCCTCTGACCTGCTCTTGGAGTCTGTGTATATATATGGCTAGTTCAATCCAGCTTCTGGTCAATGGTAACTCCCAAGATGTGTAGGGGATTCAGTGATGGTAATGCCAGTAAATACCAAGTGATTAGATTGTCTTTAGCCAGAGATGATCACTACCTGGCATTTGTGTGGTATGAATGTACTTGCTACATTTCAGCCCAAGCCTAGACATTGTCTGGGTCTTGCTGAATTTAGATATGGATTTCTTCGGTATCTAAGGAGGTGCAAATGGTGCTGAACATTGTACTGTTGTTGGCAAATATCTCCACTTCTGAAAAGCTGCTGAAAAAGTTCGCAACACTACACTAGGGAACTTTTGCATAGATGCCGTGGAGCTGAGCTGATTGACCTGCAATAAGGGGAGGCAATGTCCTAGTGGTATTATCACTGAACTGTTAATCCAGAGACCCAGATAATGTCTTGGGGTCCAGGTGTGAAGCCCACCTGAATTTAATTTTTAAAAATCTGGAATCAAAAGTCTAATGATGACCATGAATCATTGTCAATTGTCAGGAAAAGCACATCTGATTCACTAAAGTTCTTTAGGGAAGGAAACTGCCATCCTTAACTGGTCTGGCCTACATGTGACTCCACACCTACAGCAACGTTGTTGACTTTTAACTGCCCTATAGGCAAGTAGAGGTGGACGATAAATGCTGGCCTAACCAGTGATTCCCTCATCCTGTGAGGGATAAAAAATAACCACAATTATCTTCCCAGGTGCCAGATATGACTGCATCCAGTGGAAAGGATTTCCCCTGATTTCCATTAACTCCAGATTTGCTAGTATTCCTTGATACCATACTTGGTCAAATGTGGCCTTGATGTCAAGGACAGTACCTCCTCCTTCACTTCTGGAATTCAGCTCTTTTTCAACAACATTTGAACCAAAGCTGTAATGAGGTCAGGAGCTGAGTGACCCTGGTGGGGCCCAAATTGGGCATCAGTGAGCAGGTTATTGCTGAGCAGATGTTGCTTGACAGCATTGTTGGTGACACCTTCCACCACTTTACTAATGATCGAGAGGAGACTGATGGATAGGTATTTGGTCAGGTTGGTTTTGTCCTGCTTTTAGTGCACAGGACATACCTAGGCAATTTTCCCCATTGTCATGTAGATGGCAATAGATTGGCTGTAGCTTGGGATAGAGCAAGTTTTGTAGCACAGGGTGTCAGTACTATTAGCATTTATTTGGTAATATGGCATCAATATGTTTGAGTGATATTCTGTAACTTATAAAATTCTTTAAATGCTACTAAAAGAAGTAAATTGAACATAAAAGGAACCAACTGAACATTCATCAGCTGTTTTCCCATCTGCTACAAGAGTGAATTAACAGCAAATGAAACAAATTTATATCACTGCTACAGAACATTCCTTCAAAGGAGCTTTATTGCTATAGATAAGGTCAAGTTTAAGTACAAAAGTGTAAGACTAGCTAGGCCGTGAGTATGCCTGGTGTTACAGTATTAAGTGCAATAAAATCCAAAAATAATTTTGCAGTACAACTGATTCACTATAGCAGCAACAATGGTCGCAAATTTATTTCTACACTTGTAGGTGGTAATCCTGGGTGAAATTTCTATAACACAAAACATACGTTTTAACAATCGCCTTAATAACTTGAACAGATAATTGGTATGATGTGGAAACAATGTCATGTTGATAAATTAACAATCAGACTAATTTTAAAGGTGGATCTTATTATATTTTATATCTAGAATCCATATTGTAAAGTAAGGAGCAGCTAGTCAATATGTTTCATGCACAATTGAATGAGATAACATCTCAATGATTAAGAAAGCAGAAATTGTCATACCCATCTTTAAAAACGGACAAAGAATCAGCCCCCAAAACATAGAACTATGTGTCTTATATCAGTGTGGGAAAATATTTGGAACTTTGTTAATGAGTAATTTGGATGAACAGACACTAATTACAGAGAACTATCATTATTTCAGTAAAGGCAGATTGGATTTGATCATTTTTCTTTTTTTGTGAAAATTACTAATTTGGGTGAAAAGAAGAGGCACTGTGTAATTTAATGTATTTCAGAATGCCATTTAGATACATTTACATGATGCCTATGTGATAAAGAGCAAAGAATTAGACTGCTTTAGTCATAATGAATCCAAAGGGCCGTATGTTGGAGGAATAAATGGAGTTCAGTAGAAGATCTTTATTACATGTAGTCTTTGCAAATTAACTAGAGGATGGAATGTTGTCCAAAGTGCCCAAGATTGCTACTAGCGTCAAATTGGATGTAGCAACCAATGAAATAAATCATGGCAACATCTGAGGAGCAGGAGAATCAATGTTTAGCGCATGCACTCTTCATCATTATGCCCAAAACGTCGATACTCCTGCTCCTAGGATGCTGCCTGACCTTATGGAAAATAAAGAGCATGAAAGCATGGGAAGGGTTAAAGCATGAAGACCACTAGCAACCTGTGTTCTGTGGAAGGCAGGGGCAGGATGGGATAACCATAGTGGAATGTTCTTACACCAATTAGCAGAGTAAGGTTAAGGCTGAAAGGTCACTATGACCAGATGAGATAACACAAGTAATAAAGCAAGTTTCTCTGTTAAGTGTTATTATGACCGGATTGGGACCGTAAATATTTGGGACATGACATTAAAATATCTAATTAATAGTTAGTAGAATCAGTTTGAGACAGGAGACTATTGTAGTAGATGGAATAGCTAAATATCTATCATGATAGGTTAATCTGGAATGGAAAGATCACTGTAGCAGAAGTGATAATAAATATCCAACCTTGACATTAGAATAACATCAAGTAGAATGTACAACTAAAGAGATAATGGGAACTAACATCGCTGGTTTATTGTGTAGCTAGAGTGAGGTACTTTGATTAATATAGTTGGACATGCTGATAAGCTAACAGAAACATGATTAAAAAATGATATAAAAATCCATGGACCCTGAGCATCGTGGGCATTCAAGAATCAGCTTTCTCAGTGTCATGGTTTTTTGTTTGCAAATAAAAGACATTTTTCTTGAAGAACCCTCTGCATCTCCTGGTGGTTCTACCCACCTGGACAGAGGACAAAAAAAAAGTTAGAATTTTTGCGGTGAATTAGGACTATATTCTGTTGGCTTCGAGTGGTCCTTGGGGACTCAGAGGTGCGGGAACCTGGTGGACGGTCTCTCCGATCCAAGATCCAAAGGTAAGGGGTAAACTGCTGCTGAAGGAGACATGGAGAATTGGTCAAGAAAACTGCGCAGTGGGGTAAGGGGTGAGTAAGAATAAAAAGTAGCAAAAATTCCACATGGTGTATGTAAGACCCTATAGACAGATAGGGCAGAAATATAAGACCCTATAAATAGAAAGGGTAGAAATATAAGACCCTATAGATAAATAGGGCAGAATAAAGAAGGGGAAGTTGTTTTATAAGACTCTATAGATAGATAGGGCAGAATAAGTAAGGGGAAATTGTTTTACTAGAAGCGCTGATAGACATGTTTAGAAAGCCGGCAAATTGGTCGTGGAAAATAGCAGAGAATAGTCATAGTGTTATAGTGTTACTAGACTGTTAAATGTTTTAGATAAGGCCTGTAGGACAATTAAACTTTTGGAAATGAACAAAGGGTCTATTTAAGTAAGGCTCTGGCTGACAGCAATTGATTTACAGCAGAGTTTTTGGCTGTTAGCAGCAAGTGTGTGTGTGTGTGTTTATAGTTTCATCATTGTGATCTGATTTGTATGCATCATTGTTTGCTGGTGGTTAAATGTTTGTGTTTTGTTTCCCTGGAGCTCGGGATCCAGGAGTATTTTGATTTTATCTTGTACTATAAGAATTTAAGACAGTTTTTTTTTGAGAGAGAAATTTCTCAAGAAACCGTTAGTGATTGATGCATTTTGAAGGTGCAGTGTTAGATTAGTTTAGGCTGAATGAATGAGAATAGATTGTTTGTATTAATTAGCTGCAATTGAGGACACTTAGAAATTGATAGATTGGTGAGGGACAATTGCAAGTTATCAAGTTAGGAATTGCTTATACTATTGAACAAAGCACTACCAGACTTTAATAGTATGAGGAAGTGATTTATGAGAGCAAAGATAATACATTAGTTGGACTGAAATATATCGTAGGATGGATAAAGGGACTGCAATTGAGATACTGAGTAAGAAATTTCCAGTGGCAAGAAATGATATTGTAAAAATTTCTGAGAAATGGGAAAAATTAACAAAGGATTTATTGACTAAATGGCCAAAAGAAGATACCTTTGATATACATATGTGCAATGAGATAGAAGGACTAATTAACAACGATAAGCCGGAAGATAAATCTAAAAATAGAAACCAAAAAAGGGATCAGGAGATGGAAATACTGAAACTTTTCAGGAAAGAGAGTGAGGAACTGAAGGTAGCTTGTCAGGCCCCTGTGGTGACTAGGGAAGCTGCAAAAGAACAAGCTGAGCAGTTACGGGAAACAGGAAAGCAGGAATCGCGCTCCCCCCACCCCCCCCCACCCTCCCCACTGCCCCCCCGCCCCCCACTACATACCCAGATGTGGAGGAGTTGAATAGACCTCCTCCCTACTCAAATGAAGAGGCATTGAAGTACTGTCCAGTAATAAAGGGAACAGTAGAAATAGAGGGACAGTTAGGATGGGATAGAAGTGCGGAAGACAAAAATGAACTGAGGGAAAAAAGGGAAAGAAGAGAAAGAGAGTAAAGGGACAGGCAGGAGCAAATAGAAGCCATACAATGAGAACAAGAAGAGCTGAAATATTGGGCTAAGGGAGCAAAAAGCAATTGAGGAATACTCATTGCGACATGAAAGAAGGGCTGAAGAGAAAAGCAGTGAAAGTGACGGAGAGCAAGCAGAAAGGGATGATGAGAGACAAGGAAAGGAAAAGGCCCCAGTACCTAAAGAATGGGAGGAATTAGAAATAGCGTCAGACTCAGAGCCCGAGGGGGATTTATTGAGAAGTAGTGTCAATAAAGGGGAAAAGGGCCAACAGGGAAGGATGCTACCGCTCCTTATAAAAGAGGGGAGAAACCCACAATACATTCCTTGGGGAACTCTGGATCAGGAAGGGCTGAAGGATGCGCTCTCAGTTTACATGAGGGAGTGGGAAAATGGATCAGGGCTTTTGAAGATGAAACCACAGGGCAATTGCTGGCTATAGGAGACATGAAGGCACGGCTGATGAGGTTGGTAGGACTCCTGATGTTAAAGGAAATAATGATCCGAGCCCATTTGAAAAATGCAGCAGACAATCCAATGATTGATGGGGTCGGGTTTGATTGAGTGAGACAGAATGTATGGCAGGCCTTAAGAGACTGTTATCCACCCAAAATGGACGCCCAGGCTCTGACAGGGGATCCACTGGGAGAAAGTGAAAACCCAGCTGCCTACTTGGAGAAACAATTAAAGAAGTGGAGACTGGAAACAGAGCAAGACATAGAGACTAATCAGTTGCTGACCACAATGTTCCGAAATTCCATCATTGAGGCAGTGCCCTTCCAAGTCAGGTCAAGGTTGGAGAAGGTGGTGGGTCTGATATCATCAATGAGCCACCAGGAATTTAGAGACCATGTAGCTCATGCAGTTGAAAGTTTTCGAAAAGACAAACAGAAACTTTCTGAACAGCAGGAGGAGGTACAAAGGAATCCAACGCAAATGCAGCTCGAAGAGCTTAAAAAGAAAAGAGAGCAGGCTAAAAAAGTGTTGCCAGTAAGAACTGACACAGTAATTAACACTGGCGTGAACCAAGTGCCGGCACAAGGGGGGTCCTATCAGGTAGCCAGACAGGGGCCAGAAAGTCCCATGCCAGCAATGGAGGTTTTTCGAGAAGCTTTCCCGCAGGTGATGTATCCTGGGGCAGGGCAGATTTAAACAACAGCCTAAACAGAACTGGGACATAGGAATGAGGGACTAAGATACATGATAAATAATCAGGCTCAAGGGGGGCCAGAAATGATACGTTCGGGATGCCCTGAGAACCTGGGTGGGAAGGGGCACTACCCTGTAGTAGCATGGGAGGCTGATCAAGAACCAGTAATACAAATTAATATAGAAGGGCCTCAGATACAGGTGATGATAGATATGGAGCTACCTGCACTTGTGTACAGCCGCGGTATGCCTCTCACTTTCCCATGTCAAGCAAATTTGTTAAAACTGTAGGGTTCTCCATAAGACTTTGCTAACCAGTTAACCCGATTTACAGCTCCAGTAAGATTAGAAATGGAAGGTAGGGAGATAGTTCTGCCAACATTAGTATCTAAAGAGACACCAATTAACTTGTTAGGTAGGGATGCTTTACTACAGTCAGAGGTAAGATTGGAGTGCACCCAGCAGGGCTTGGTCATAGAAAAGGCCAACACAATTAGTGATGCAAGAAGTTAAAGATGTTAATGTTTATTGGATAAGGGATATAGCAAGTGATATCAAGACATTTAGGGCATGTGGGAAGCAGACGTGTCGACGATGTTGACTAAAGCAAGACCGCCTAAGTCTGAGCTGCACTGTAAAGTGATATTTGATGAGTCTCAGGGTGAGGTGTTAGAGAGGCAGTGGCAGCAGGAACTCACCATTCCACAGCATTTGAGAAGTGAAGCAATAGTATTAGGGGAGCAGAGAGTGATCCTGCAAATAGAGAGAAATGCATTCCTGGAAAAATGGTATAGAGTACCAGGCGCCGCATCACATGTAATCTTACTGGTAAATAAGGGATATCAATTTAGGACCCATGGTCAGGCATGTAGGAACAGTCAGGGAATGGCATATCCTCATGACAGGGGTTTGTAAATCCAGGGATGGCAGCTATATTAAAATCCTAGCATGCTGCCACTTGACAGGGAATCCGAAGGACGTCAAGGTAACACCCCAGTGGAGCATGCCAGTGACAGTGGAGGAAGGTGATCAATATGGTAATGATCAATTGGACACTTAACCAGCTACTTTATGGTCATAGCATGATACAGATCTGGGGAGAGTGAAATCAGCTAGCCCAGTGGAAATAAGGTTGAAACCAGGAGCTGGGACAGTAGTGAAATTTCTGACAAATGAAGTTATCCTAAGGTTTGGTATACCATCAGAAATTAGTTCAGATAATGGGTTTGCCTTCATTCAGAAAGTAGTTAAGTTTGTGCTGCAGTCTTTGAGAATCAAACAGAGATTTGGGTGCGTGTATCATCCCCAGTCACAGAGTTTGGTGGAAAGGATTAATGGAATATTGAAAGCCAAATTGAACAAGATCTGCACAAGCACCAACCTTAATTGGGTTGAGGCACTGCCGCTGGCGCTAATGAGTTATCACATGCAGACTAATCACATGACCAATCTAACACTGCATGAGATGCTCACAGGTAGACCTATGCCAGTACCCAGGTGGAGAGGGCCATTTGAAGGGCTTAGCTTGGAGCGGTTAAACTTAGAACTTTAGCAATATATGCAGCAGCTAACTACGATACATGAGACTATCCACCTGCACAAAGTGTACTGCCACCTGTTAATGAGGAAGGACCGATTATACCCGGGGATTGGGTTTACGTGCGGGTTTTTCGAAGACACTGGAATGAGCCGAGGAGAGAGGGACCTTTCATAGTGACTAAGGCATCACCTACCGCCATCCAAGTGGAAGGACGATACATATGGTACTACCTTAATCATTGTACTAAAGCTCTCTGATCAGCACAAACTAACTCTTAACATTTGTAAGTGGAGCTGAGGCCAAGGAACTTAGACACAGGCAGGCCACACAGGAGGCTATTACCCCTCGGCATGGTTCCGAACAAGGTACAGGTGAAGTTCTTGGGGATGCTGATCATTCTAAATATGATTGTGATGGAGATGTGGAGCATAGTTCTCCTGGCAGTGAGGATGGGGAAGACATGGGGGATGCCCATGATACCCATCTCTGATGCCATGCCTGCATATTCAGACTTGGGAGACCATTGATTCGTTCAGGCTGGGAAGCAAAGATGTATTAGAAGTGCCGCCCTGCTGCTCTAACATGGGTACGCGCCTGTGACAATCACTGGCATCAATGGGCAAACTATACGGCTGTAATGATGGCTAGACAGGACTGTTTCTTATGTACTAAGGCAACCACCTCATACTATGTTGTCCCTATGCCTTATAACTTGACCACCTGTACTCAATGGCATTTGCAGGACTCTAGACGATCTCTTAACCCGGATGATTCATCAACTTCCAGGCAATCCCATTGCCCCTTTTGGTGCCTCCTACTTCAGGCCCCTATGTTGTATCAGCAGGATGACATGGGTAGGCAGCAACTCCAACAGTGGTGTGGTCCACCAGTAAGACTAACTACACATTCCCTTTGGCTGTTTTCAGGATACGGGAAGGGTTGAGTTTTGAATGCTTTAAGTGAAATGGCTCCACACCAGTAAGCTATTTTAAGGGTCTTTGCGGGAATATGATTGAACTCAAGGTGGACAGCACATTTGGGGCTGTTTTAAATTCTCAACGCGTCCCACTCACAGATACTTGGTAGCTGTGTGGTAGGAAAGGAGGGTTACGCCCGACGCTGCCCGCTGACTGGAGTGGCAGCTATGCTCGTGTAATGCTCCTACATGAGGTAGTTATATCACCACACACGCAGTTTGAATCTACATCACAGTCAGCTTTGCACCGAGCTAAACAATGGTATGTCCCTGATCCGACAATTTGGATTGATAGCATAGGACAGCCAAGAGGTATTCCTAATGAGTTTAAGGCCCGCAATGAGATTGCCACGGGCTGGGAAGATCTCATCCCAGTAATAGGGGTTAGCAAGAATGCTGAATGGATTAATTACATTTATTACAACCAGCAGAGATTTATCAATTATACTGATGATGCCCTTGTGGCCTTGGGAGAACAATTGGATGCGACTACCAAAATGACATGGCAAAACAGACAGGCCTTAGAGTGGATACTGGCAGAAAAAGGCCGGGTTTGTGTGATGTTTGGGGAACAATGCTGTACCTTTATACCTAACAACACTAGCTCTGGGGATCTTTTACTGAAGCAATGGAAAAACTAAAGAATCTAAAATGGGAGCTAAAAGCAGGGTTTGGTCATCAGGCTTTTGATTGGCTGAATAATATATTAGGGTCTTGGGGAGCATGGTTTGTCAAGATTAGTCTTATTGTAGGTGCGGTTTTGCTTGTTGTTGCCTTCATCTTTTGTTGTGTTTTTTTTTATTAAGTCCTTTTTAGTTCATGTCATTACATGGCAACTTGTGGTCATTTCAGCTACCCCAGGAAGTACTTACTCCTCTGATGGAACCACACTGCTCTATTATTATGTTCTAACAACCACACAGTGCAAGGAACATGTCCACGTGGGGACGTCGATGATACTTCTGAAGAACGCGCGGTTCCTAGATTGTGAGGAATCTTGGGTCTTTTTACCGTTCTGGTTATTGGAGGGCAGGTTTTTGGCCCAAGGGACCCCAGCAATGGAGAAAGAACCTTTAAGTCTCAGACTCTGAAAATTATTTAGTCTGTGTTGGGACCTATATTGTTTGTATTGGGCACAAAAGAGGCTGAGTTTATTGTCTTCTTTTTCTGGGTGAGACCAGTAGGTCTCAAAGGGGAGGGGAATATGGAAAATAAAGAGCATGAAAGCATGGGAAGGGTTAAAGCATGAAAATCACAAGCAACCTGTGTTCTGTGGAATGCAGGGGCAGGATGGGATAACCATAGTGGAATGTTCTTACACCAATTAGCAGAGTAAGGTTAAGGCTGAAAGGTCACTATGGCAAGATGAGATAATACAAGTAATAAAGCAAGTTTCTCTGTTAAGTGTTATTATGACAAGATTGGGACCGTAAATATTTGGGACATGACATTATAATATCTAATTAATAGTTAGTAGAGTCAACTTGAGACAGGAGACTATTGTAATAGATGGAATAGCTAAATATCTATCATGACAGATTAGTCTGGAATGAAAGATCACTGTAGCAGAAGTGATAATAAATATCCAACCGTGACATTAGAATAACAAAGAGTAGAATGTACAACTAAAGAGATAATGGGAACTAACATCACTGGTTTATTGTGTAGCTGGAGTGAGGTACTTTGATTAATATAGTTGGACATGCTGATAAGCTAACAGAACCATGATTAAAAAAATATAAAAAATCCATGGACCCTGAGGTTTTTGGGTGTTCGGGAATCAGCTTTCTCAGTGTCACAGTTTTTTGTTTGCAAAGACCTTTTTCTTGAAGAACTCTCTGCGTCTCCTGGTTGTTCTCTATATTTTCTCCACAACAATCTGCTGTGTTTTTCCAGCACCACACTCTTGACTCTGACCTCCAGCTTCTGCAGATCTCATTTTCTCCCAATGAAATCAATCAGTACGTAATTATCACAGTAATTTTTAGGGAACCAGTTAGAAGTTTTGAAACAGTAAACTAGATGGACTATGCTCTTCTCCTGCCTAAAATGTTATTGTGTTACAATTTTCTGGAACTCCCTGCTTAGCAGCACTGCTGGAGTCCCTACACCCCAAAGACTGCAGCAGTTCAAGAAAGCAGGTCAGTACCGCCTTCTCCTGGGCAATTAGGGAGGGACAATAAATGCTGGCCAAATCAGTGATGCTCACATGTGGTGAATGCATTAAAACATTATTTTGGCCTAAAACTCCAACTTAAATTTGGCAATCAAATGAATTTGTATACTAAAACCTACTGTGGAGACTTTCTTTCACATTTCTAAATTTACATTGTTACTGTCGCTGTAACTTAAGTGTCATCTCAAATTTGGATACGCATATTGAATAAGTGAGTCCATCCCATCCCAGACTGAACTTTCAAAGGACGAGATGATTAGGACCTGTTGTGGGCCAGATTTGAAAATCACAGTCTAAGAGTAAACTTGAGATCCTGATCCCACCAAGGCAGTTTGGATTTTCAAAGGGCTAGCAGGCAATGGGGTTTGCAGGCAAAGGCCAACTAATACTTCCTTAAGCTCTTTGAGGAGCTTGTTAATAGGCCAATGCAGTTCAGAATAGAACATTCTGTTTAATTTCAGTGAATATGAACAGTTCGTTGTACATTAGAGTACACACGTCAGGTTCACTACAGGGTCAATAGAGACAGTTTATCTGTCTTTGATTTTTCCTGTGCTTTTTTAAAGTGCTGGGATATACCTGTGCTTGTTCTAGAACTTCTCTCTTCCAGTTCAGCCCAGTGGATGATGCTGACATTCATCTGTTCTCTTCAGCAATGTAAAAACAACACCTCCCAATATAGTTACTGCTTGGGGCAGACAGGCATCTTCCATTCATTGGAGGGGCTTGGTGTCATTATATTGTTGCTGAGCTTGGCCCCCTTGCCAAATTGACCATTTGAATTCATAAACAGCATTGTGTGAGTTACCCTATTGAAGTGTGAGGCTCAATTCTAGACTTGCAACTCTCAAAGTCTGTGGAGTGCCTGAGTGACCCAAAACATTCAACCCATTATGTCTTTCTAAAGTCTTTTGCCTCCAAAGCCTGTTGTGCAAAGGCTGTTATAAAGACCCCAGGTCAGAGCAACTGGGGAAATAGAATTTAGTCAATTAAATAAAACTGGAATAAAAGACTATTATATGTAATGGTGGTCAAGATACACATATTATAATTGTTGTTAAAAAACTCATCTGGATAATTTATGACTTTGATGGAAGGAAGTCTTCCAACCTTATTTGGTCTGACTTATGTCTGATTCCAGGCACATAAAAATATTCTGAATTTCTCACTGAAATGATCTAGGAAGTTGTTCAGTTCTACCAAGTGGAATAAGCAGTGGTTCACTTCTTTGGTTCTCTTAGCATGTGGCTACACCAAACTCTGCCTTGACCCTCAGTAATCAAGTAACAAGTGTCAATGCATGCTGAGATTCCATGTGTTCTGGTGTTGCAAGTTGTTACTGACCACTCCCTTCACTTGAACTGTGTGATACCACCTGACCCTCATGGAAAACTTTATGCGGAAAATCTTCTTTGACCATAAGTCCATCAGGCAGTGTAATATCCTGTGGGAAAAGTAGATAGCAGATCTTGTAAGTTGATTCCCGGAGCACACTGTCAAAGTCATTTGACAGAATGCCTCATTATCAGAACTTTTAAACAAACAGGAGATGTAACTTCATTGGTGGTGAGAAGGAACATTCCTGTCAGGTTCTTCCTGCTTGCCCGGTGTCTTATGCTCTCTCTCTCTCTATCTCTCTCTGAACATTGATTGCAAGACAGCTGCAGTGGACAACAGACTGGCACCCAACTCTTTCTGGAATAAACCTTTGCAAAACAGATCTGGAAAGTGGCTTTCATTGAGGTACATTCTGAATGTCTCCAATACTGTGGTGTTCTGTGCTCTACTGATTTATCCCAGGGATCACACCAAGATAAACATCAATAGAATCCACAGAACCTTCAATATAGTGATAAATGTTCTTTGGTCTGCCTAAAACTTACACACTGAGAAATTGGAAACCATGTAAAGTCTCTCAGGTTGCATGTTTCACATGAAATTACTATTGTAAATTTAAACTGTAATTGTAAGTGTACTGATGCAGCTCAGGGTCCCACTTAGAAACTTGTTTTCCTTTGCACTTTATGCAAAGTCAAGAATTGTCACGTGATAGACTTTTATAAATTTTATGAATAAAGTGTGTTTTATAAAAAAGAAGATAGCTCACCACCACCTTCTCCAGGACAACTAGGGATAGACAATAAATACCAGCAACCTCCGTGTCCGGGAAAGATGATGTTTTTAAAATAGCTCTGTCCAGACTGAATAAAGCAATGCGAGGTTATTCACTTTGGAAGCAAAATCAAAAAGGCAGATGACTACCTGAATGGCTGTACATTGGGAGAGGGGAGTGTACAGCAGGACCTGGGTGTCCTTGTGCACCAGTCACTGAAGGTAAGCATGCAGGTACAGCAGGTGGTAAAGAAGGCTAATAGTATGTTGGCTTTCATTGCAAGAGGTTTTAAGTACAGGAGCAGGGATGTGCTGTTCCAGTTATACATAACATTGGTGAGGTCACTCCAAGAATGTTGTTTGTAGTTTTGTTTTCCTTTTCTGATGAAGGGTGGTCTTGCTCTCAGGAGAGTGCAGTGGAGTTTTACCAGACTGATTCCGGGGATGGCAGGTCTGATGTATGAGGAGAAATTGACAGGTTAGGATTTTTTTTTGTTCGAGTTCAGACAAATGAGAGGGGAACTCATGGATTCTAACAGGACTAGGCAGAGTGCTTGCAGGGAGGATGTTCCAGATGGTGAGTGTGTCCAGAACCAGGGGTCACTATCTAAGGATTCAGGGTAGACCATTTAGGGCAGAGATGAGGAGACATTTCTTTACCCAAAGCGGGTAAGCCTGTGGAATTCATTACCACAGGAAATATTAGATGCCAAAACATTGAATGTAATCAAGAGGTGGCTAGATATAGCACTTGGGCGAATGGGATCAAAGGTTATGGGGAAAAAGCAGGATTAGGTTATGGAGTTGGAGGATGGGCCATGATCGTGATGAATGGTGGAATAGGCTCGAAGGGCCGAATAGCCTCCTCCTACTCCTATCTTTGATGTTTCTATGTTTCTGAATCCTGCAGTGATAGATTGCCTTAATTTTATAACATCCGAGATGTTGTGTTTCTTTTTAAATTTGTGGTCGCAGAGTCACTAAGAGGAGCAGGTGAAGTTTTCCGCTTTATCTTTCAGCGATGTTTGCATTTTCCATTTGAATTTACAATCCATAGCTTTTACTTCAAAATCAAATAATGTCAACGTTCACACTTATTAGGAGAAGAGTACATTGAAGATTTTATTTTAAAACAAATTTGAACCCCAAGCACAGGGGTACATCCTTTCACAAACGTCTTCAGCAATAAGGCCTCAACTCCATAGAGGGCACTACTGCTACATAATGTACTTGTAAACTGCACAGCTTTTCCTTGTGAACTTAGAGAGAGCTTCAGTCCCAGTGTATTTAACGTAATCAGCTTCAAAGGGTGCTGCAAATTCTAGGCAGCAAAGATTGATTGATGGTGATAGTTTTGCTTGTTTCACTGTAAATCAATTAATATATAGATGGCATAACAGACGGAAGAAAAATAAATCAATTCTACGTCATAACGTGCAGTATTTAACGTTTTAAACACACGTTTGAAATGATGTCAATTGTAAGCTAACACTTGGATGGATTTAATTACATTATTTGTTGAATTATTGAAGTAAGAATAGTAGTGTCAATAGCCATAATCAATTAATTTTAAAAGGTTATAAATTACCTTGGAGAGCTTTTGGTTTTCAGAAGTTTAATGTCGACTTAGTGGCAATAGGCTTCAGATGTTCTTTCAGGTACTTTAAAGGTCGAGTGACATCTTTTGATGTAGATTTAAAATCTATTTAAATGTTTTACGCAAGCAACATGCAATTAGTTAGTGATATATCAAGGCAAATAACACTCCACTTTCCAAAAAAAATCACTATTTGTGTTATAAATCACACTTGGATTATGTCAGCATACCAAAGCCAGACTTACGTCATTGCAATCCCATGTTTTTCGAGTATACCGTACAAAGAATTCGTAGATGCATTGAGTATCCTCAGAAAGCCTGAAACTGCACCTTCAAGCAAGGAAGAAATTCTTCTGTTTACAGAGCATAGACTGTTTCTTGAATCTTCAAATCTCAGGTACCACCTGTATATAAAATGGTCGCAATGATCTGGGTTTGTCTCCGAATTAATTTACAAATAAATTTGAACAGACAGCAAGGGGGCTAATGGGGGCAGCCGCAATGTGAACTAAATCAGGGTGAGAGATGATATCTTCGGGTGTCCTTTCGTTGGCAGATGTGGTCGTAATATGACCAACACCTGCCAGTTCTATAAAAGCCACACTGTACCTCAGCCTCGTTACAGTCTTTAATGTCGAATGGAGTTTCCACAATCTTTCTATTACCGAACAGGAGAGGCAGTGGCATTGTGGTCATGTCCTTGAGTAAGTAATTCAGAACCCCAGGTTAATGTCTCAGGGGTTTGAATCCCCTCATGACAGATCATCATTGTTGTTGATTCTTAAATGCCCTCTAGAGTATAAATGATTGCCTTGCCCCGCACCCTGTGAATTTATTTAAAAAGTTAGCTCTTACAACTCAAATTAATTTCTTCCAGTTTGTAAAAATATTTATTTAACATTTAAAAGTAAATTTGTATATAGATGAATTTCCATGTAATATTTAATCATTTATCAGATTCAGTAACCTTAACAATGATAGTTTTGGAAGATTTTTCCTTGACTCGTCCATGATTTCTTTGGTAGCCGGGTGATGTAGTTTGATCTCCGTTCCCATCTATCCCTCACAATTCCCTCAAGATCATTGATTCTCTCTTGGCAGTCATTCCTGTGAATTTCAGAGTTACAATCAACTCTTTGAGCAATGATCAACAGCATGAAATGGATGTACTGTAATGGACGTATATTGATGCAGTTAATTTGTTACACTGAAAAGTTTATTTTTTGTCAGCTTTCGATACCTAGTATAAATTTCTATCTCATTAAAAATGTGTTATTTAATTGTTTCTTGCGTGCCATTTACTGCCATTAGTCCAATAAAACATTTGATTTGTATACGTGGTGAGCATGGGTACAAGTGTATTTCAATGCATGAACATATTAAATTTGCACAATATCAACATCTGATTGAATGATTTTAAAACCTGTTTGACAGCATAAATAAAACCACTGGAGCCAATAATAGGAAAGGATCAACTCAGCAGGAACTGCATCATCCCATAGTTACGATTATATCACTGTTTGCGCTGCTGTAGTATCTGATATTGTAGCACAAACACCACAAATTTAATGTATTTTTAAACCTCCTTATTGTTGTGTCATGTTATTTTTTGTTTTTAAATATTCTAAATATGATATCAACGAAATTCATATAAGTAATGCTGCCATAGGAAACATCAAAAACTGAACATACTTAAGTTGAAACCAAAACCAGTGAACTGCACTTACTTGGTGAATGTGTTTACTGTTTACAATATTGTTGCGAGTGATGCACATATGTGTTCCTCTGAGACAGACAAGAAGGGGTAAGATAAAGGAACCTTGGATGACGAGAGCGGAGGAGTTTCTCGTCAAAAGAAAGAAGGCAGCTTACATAAGGTGGAGGAAGCTAGGGTCTTGCTCAGCTCTAGAGGATTACAGGTAGGTGAGGAAGGAGCTCAAAAATGGTCTGAGGAGAGCCAGGAGGGGGCACAAAAAAGGCTTGGCAGGAAGGATTAGGGAGAATCCAAAGGCATTTTACACATATGTGAGGAATAAGAGAATGATCAAAGAAAGAGTAGGGCCGATCAGGGGTAGCATAGGGAACTTGTGTATAGAGTTTGGTGAAGTAGGGGAAGCCCTAAATGAAATTTTATTTCTGTCTTTATGAAAGAAAATGATCTTGTAGTGAATGAAAGCATTGAGGAGCAGGTAAGCATGCTGGAACAGATAGAGATTGAGGAACATGATGTGTTGAAAATTTTGACAAACATTAAGATTGACAAGTCACCAGGGCCAGACCAGATTTGTCCTCGGCTGCTTTGGGAAGCAAGAAATGTGATTGCTTCGCTGTTTGGGAAGATCTTTGCATCCTCATTCTCCACCAGAGTCATACCTGAGGACTTACAGCAATTACAGACCAGTCAGTCTCACGTCTGTCGTCTCCAAGGTGTTAGAAAGGATTCTGAGGGATAGGATTTATGACCATATGGAAGAGCATGGCTTGATTAAAGGCAGTCAGCACAGCTTTGTGAGGGGCAGGTCATGCCTCACAAATCTTATTGAGTTCTTTGAGGATGTTACTAGACAAGTTGATGAGGGTTGAGTGGTGGATGTTGTGTATATGGACTTCAGGAAGGCATTTGATAAGGTTCCCCATGGTAGGCTCATTCAGAAGGTCAGGAGGAATGGGATACAGGGAAATTTAGCTGTCTGGATACAGAATTGGCTGGTTGACAGAAGACAGCGAGTGGTAGTGGAAGGAAAATATTCCACCTGGACGTCTGTGGTGAGTGGTGTTCTACAGGGCTCTGTTCTTGGGCCTCTACTCTTTGTAATTTTTATTAATGACTTGGATGAGGAGATTGAAGGATGGGGTTAGCATGTTTGCAGATGACACAAAGATTGGAGGTGTCGTTGACAGCATAGAGGACTGTTGTAGGCTGCAGCATGACATTGACAGGATGCAGAGATGGGCTGAGAGGTGGCAGATGAAGTTCAACCTGGATAAATACGAAGTGATGCATTTTGGAAGGTCGAACTTGAGTACAGGATTAAAGACAGAATTCTTGGCAGTGTGGAGGTACAGCAGAATCTTGGTGTGCAGGTACATAGATCCCTTAAAATTGACACCCAGGTGGACAGGGTTGTTAAGAAAGCTTATGGTGTTTTAGCTTTCATTAACAGGGGGATTGAGTTTAAGAGCCATGAGATCTTGTTGTAGCTCTATAAAACTTTGGTTAGACCGCACTTGGAATACTGTGTCCAGCTCTGGTTGCCCTATGATAAGAAAGATGTGGATGCTTTGGAGATGGTTCAGAGGAGGTTTACCAGGATGCTGCCTGGAATGGAGGGCTTATCTTATGAAGAGAGGTTGACTGAGCTTGGACTTTTTTCATTGGAAAAAAAAGGAAGAGAGGGGACCTAATTGAGGTGTACAAGATAATGAGAGGCATGGATAGAGTTGATAGCCAGAAACTTTTTCCCAGGGCAGAAATTGTCAACAGTTTTAAGCCGGAGGAGAAAGTGAGGTCTGCAGATGCTGGAGATCAGAGCTGAAAATATGTTGCTGGAAAAGCGCAGCAGGTCAGGCAGCATCCAAGGAACAGGAGATTCGACGTTTCGGGCATAAGCCCTTCTTCAGGAATGAGGAAACAGTTTTAAGCTGTTTGGTGGAAAGTATAGAGGAGATGTCAGAGGTGGGTTCTTTACGCAGAGAGTTGTGATAGCATGGAATGTGTTGCCAGCAGCAGTTGTGGAAGCAAGGTCATTGGGGATATTTAAGAGACTGCTGGACATGCATATGATCACAGAAATTTGAGAGTTCGTACATTAGGTTTACCTCACATGAGGATCAATGGTCAGCACAACATCATGGGCTGAAGGGCCTTTTGTGCTCTACTGTTCTATGTTCTATATTAATTGAAAGCATTGTTTAAAAACTCTTGACAATCCTGTTTAAATAAGAATTAATAGAAAGTTTGCAAAAATTATTGTAAATGGGCTCTAATTTAACAAACAAAATTTCAGTTAGTGAATTGTTTCTTATTGGTTCACAGTTGGAAACTTTAGTCATGGGCTGTTTTTGAAAAACATTTATACCCCCTGTATATGGCATGAGGGTATCACCAGCTGGGTTGTACTCATCCCTAATCACCCAGAGGGCAGTTCAGAGTCAGCCACATTTCTGTAGGTCTGGAGTCACACGTGTGCCAGACTGGGTAAGGATGACAGTTTCCTTACCTAAACAGCATTTGTGATTCAAATAGGCTTTTCCCCCCAACAATGGGTCCATGATCATAATTAAATTCTATGCTTCCAGATTTTTGTGAATTGAAATTCCACCATCTGAGATTGGGATTTGAATGCAGGTCCCACGTATACTATGTGGGTTTCTGGATTAATAGTCTAATGATAATACCACGAGGCCAACACCTCTCTTATTTTTGCAGTCCATTAAAATATAGGCATTTTCACAACACAAATCCAACAATTAGAATCAAGATTTGGAGATACCAGTGTTGGACTGGGGTGTACAAAGTTAAAAATCACACAACACCAGGTCATAGTCCAACAGGTTTAATTGGAAGCAGTAGCTTTCGGAGTGCTGCTCCACAATCACCTGGTGAAGGAGCAGTGCTACGAAAGCTAGTGCTTCCAATTAAACCTCTTGGATTATAACCTGGTGTTGCATGATTTTTAAATTAGAATCAAATGGTGTTGATGTTGAATAATCATTTGTAAGTATGAAGTGGGTTTACCACTGTACTTTTACTTGGTCAGCAGTTCTAAATTTTTGAAAGAATTGTTAGGGAATACATATCTGACTATCTCTGATAGTGAGCAACCAATTAGTGAGCAACCAATCAGCAGTGGGTGTTCCATGCCAGGTCAGTTTCTGATAGCATTTTATTTAGTATTAAAGTAAGGTGCAGTGGTATTTCTCAGATGGGCATTTAAGCCACTAAAGGAACTGGTGTGCCTAGTCATATGATGAAGAGATTATTTATTCAGTGTTGCAAATTAAACGGCTGCCTGCTCAAGGAATTTAAATCAATAAAAAGCACTATATCTTCAATTTATTCAGTTTTCCATTTTGTTGCAGATTATTCTGCATCCTTTTGCCATGTGTCAGTACAACACAAATAATGTATTTTCTCCATCTCCATGTTAGATTATGTATTCACTGAAAATGCAATGGATATTTAAGTGGGAGGATAAAATGGCAGGGCTTTGGCATAACCATCTCTTTCCTAAATTCCGATGTTCATCCATTAGGAAGATCAAGTGTTTTTTTGCCTGTGCTGAATTATCTCACCATACCAGGACTGTGCCCCAGGTGAAGAAGGAGAAATTCCAAAAACTTTCCATTTTGGAAAAGTGCCAGATGATAACTGATAAATGCAGAACTGTATTTGAAATTATTGTCTGAAGGAGAGGAGGGAAAAATCTAGCAGTGAAATGCAGTGGAAAATCAATTGTATTTGTTGAAATGTGTTGTGTGTGTGGGTTACATTCACATTAAAAAGAATATTACAATCAAGTGAAAACAACAAATGCTGGAGATCACAGCAGGTCAGACTGAATCCATGGAAAGAGCGCAAGCTAATGCTTCGAGTTTAGATGATTCTTCATCAAGTACAATTAAGTTCCCTAGATTTCCTCTCTCACATGCTTCCAGAAACAAAACAATCTGGGTGGTAATTGAGGCAGCTCTGGCTTCTTGCCTGTTTTTGTTCATCTGAATTTTCTTTGTGTTCGAGACTGTCAGTTTATATTTGTTAGAAATGAAGGAAATAAATATGGTATTTCCTCACTGTATGCTTCTTGGTAAAGGTGGGTGCAAGGGATAGCTGTGGGAAAGGGACACTTACGATTTAAAGTCCTTTTTCCTGTTGTAAACATCACTCTGCTTTAAAATCAGGTGTTTTTTTCCCTTATTTTTGAAACTGGTGACATAGCCAACCTGCTTACCTTGCCATGAGATTCCACACCTGAGGCCAGTGCAGTAGCTCCTGTCCAAAATAAATAAATCCTCCTTCCCTAGAATCTAGGCTCAAATATCATGTGTACAGAAGTCAGTTCTCACTGAGGAGTTGTGGCAGAGAATAAATTGGATGCCTGACATTCATCAGCTGGTGCAGGAACTAGCAGAAACCCAATGGAGTAAAGCTAACCTTGTTTATTTTTTGGAATCCACATGACAGTAGATATGAGGCTGCAAAAAGGCAAAGCTCTAAGCTATTGTGATATCAAAAACAATGTGAATTATTATATTCTATTTGCAAGGTACAGTGCAGGTCCAGCATTGAATAGTCATCTCTGCTTGATGTGAGAGCAGAATTCTAGATGTTTAGACTGGTCACAATAGAGCAGTACAGAAATTGACATATTGGCGATTTCTACAAGAGGTTAAAACAGTTCTTGTTTTGTAATCCATCATCTTGGGGAATATGATGTAATTGCATTCTGTATTTCATTTCACATGCTAATCCCTTCACAAGAGGTCAGAGCTAATTCCATTCTTGACAATGAAAACATGGGACTCTGACTTTTTGGAGGTGAACATTGGTCAAAGTATTAATGTATTATTTTAAAATTCATTTTAAAGCTTTTTTTTGAGACGGTAGAAACATTAAGCTATGAATTAACACGATTAACGCAGTGGCCAAAGAAACTTCGTAAGAGCTTGTCAGTGCAATCATACGGCTCAATGCTGACAATTATGTTTAAATACGGCTGGATTAATGATGAAAGAGCTTTCACTTTCAACACCACAAAAGTATTGGATAAACTCAACAGGTCAGGCAGCATCTTTAAAGAGAGAGCGAAGCAGTTAACATTTCGAATATGACTTCTTCAGAGTGTTTATTTTTGTAGTGTCAGACTGTATTTGAGTAACATTCTGCTTCAGGCAACTTTACTGCTGGAACTAGGGTCGGTGATAAAAGAGCACAGCTTGAGGTTCTGCTAAACTAGAATATTAAGAAGAAACATCTTAACACGACAAAAGAGTGAATAGTAATGTTGCAACAATCTAGGAAGCCCTGACCACTTCTCGGATGCCACTTTTTCGCTGAGCTTAAAGCGCTCACATCAGAGACTCTTCTATCTAACTAAAGTGAACCCCTTGGATTCAGTATCCTGGGGTGAAAGGTTTCTGCTGTTATTACGCGCGGTGAGTCTCAAATCGAGGTTAAGGTTCCACCGCACCTTAAGGAAGTGTTCTATATTCCCCAAATCCCACCAGGAGGCGTTCGAGCACAAAAACGCTGCTTATTTTAAAACTGCAATGTAATGAAGTTGAATAGTTGTTTTTTTTTGTCAGCTGTGCTGTGTAAGATAGCCATGGTCATTCAGAATTCTGTTCATTGAATCAGTGGCTTGATTTGGTGCAAGCCTAAGAGAGCAGTGGTAAATAGCAGCATGGTGGCTCAGTGGGCAACACTGCGGCCTCACAGTGACCTAGGTTCGATTCCAGCCTCTGGTGCCTGTCTGTATGGGAGTTTGTACAGATTTCCACCCACAGTCCAAAGATGTGCAGGTTAGGTGGATTGGCCATGTTAAATTGTCCAGGGATGTGCAGGCTAGCTAGATTAGCCATAGGAAATGTAGGGTGACAGGGATGGGTCTGGGTGAGATGCTCTTCGGACGGTCGGTGTAGACTAGTTGGGCCGACTGGTCTGCTTACATATATAGGAATTCTACAAAATACATTGTAAATAACACGACCCAGGGTGACCACTGGGGCTGTATGTCTCCAACAGACAGGGCAACTGGCTTTTTCAGGGCAAAAGAGAGGACTGCAGATCAGAGTCTAGATTAGAGTAGTGCTGGAAAAGCACAGCAGGTGAAGCAGCTTCCGAGGAGCAGGAGAAGCGACGTTTCGGGCAAAAGCCCTTCATCTGGCATTAATTCAACTCCACACTGCATTAAAGTGCAGCGCCCCTTCCCACATACACTCGGACGGGGGAAAGGTCTATACAATAGTTGGAGGGGGGAGGTTTCTGAGCTCCTCAGCATATCGAACCTTTAACAAAACGGTGCAGGCTGAAATGTCCGAGTTGGATGAGTCCTTGCCGATGGGCTCGCCGTGTAGTTTCAGCAGGCTGCCGATAGGGGGCTGACTGTCTGTCAGTCGCTGCTTTGTCCAATCCCAGCACTGTGCAGAAGGAGAGAGCTCCCCAGCACCACCGCCCATGAAAGATCACACTGGCAGCCTCGGCTGATTCAAGAGTTCGCCGCACCGCTACGTAAAGTGGCGTTTGGTACGTGTTCGGGCCGATTGTACAAGAGCCAGAACAGACCCAACAGGAGGCGATTGCACCCTCCGTTCATTGCCACTCTTTCAGACCCCGACGCTGCGCATTCATTGCCGGGAAAGCGTTGTGTTCTGATCCAGCGAGTTTCAATTTCCATGAGGTACTGTGGAAATGTTTCCAGTCTGGAACAAGGGTTAATTTTTCACCTAAAAGCGCCGATTATGGGGTGTATAGGCTCCAAAACAACTATTGGTAAGCTTTGCTTTCTTATTGTGGCCAAGAGCAGGGTGTACTCCTGATGCAGTAAATCATGAGCCAAGGGCTGTAGGCAGCTGCTCCTCGGTTGGGGAAGAGCAGCTGCAGTCTAGGGTTAAGCGGATGGCTCTGCACGGTTTAATGTTCACTGACACGATTGGACATGAGGCTGGCTTCTAGAAGCAGTATGTTGTTGTTTGGTCTATATCTTGTTAAACAACCGCTCACCGTGAACTGCATGAACCCGCGCATTTTAAGTGGACCCTCTTGAAGTCTGGCTTTGTACGGAATCAATTGGCACGCAAGCCAAATTTCCATGAGCAGGGAACCTTCCCCATTCTCTCAGAGCCTGCGAGTTATCCCCTGCCCTCCTGCAACACTGGCGATGGGCTCAGAGTTGCTTTAATTTTAATCAGCACCTCTGAAACAATTTGTCTCAAATCAACCGTTTGCAATCTTCCATTTCTCTGCTTGACCTGAGCTCGGCGGTAGCAATGTCCAAATCCGAGGGCGCCCATATTTCAGCATCGGACTGACCACATGGACAGCGAGGGCAAGGCGGGTCTTTGACTTTGTTTACCGAAGCTGGGGTTGAAGAAGCGGCGGGATGTCTATCGTCTGAAATACTTGGGCGCGAATCGTAGATTGAGAGTCTGGATGGAAACACGCTGGTGAAAATGAGCGAGAGAAAGGCAGCAGACTCTGCCAACGGAACGGAGTGAAAAAGCCCGTCTCATTTAAATGTTTAAATATCACTGGCAGTTTCAAAGAAGCATGTCACATTACAGGGTGAGATCATCTTACCCGATCGAGTGTACTTCACATCCCAGCAGTGTTTACACTTGCTTTCTCAAGAAAGGTGCGAGCTAGTAGTAAGATTGTCTGTCTGCACGATGCTGTGCAATATTGTGATCTGAAGTCAACCCTGGCGGCTGCGGCTAATTTGAGAGGAAATTAGGTGGCCTTGAGGAAATTAGGTGCGGCGGACAAATGAACTTTATCGAACCATTGGTTCCCGGGACTGAACTAGGAATAGCAGGTCAGCCAACCGTGGAGAGAATTGGCGACGGCTACAGCCAGCGACATGTTTCCTTTGGGCGTGGCACATCTTGAAGCGGCTTCACATCTTCCATGGCCGGCACATCTCCCAGTGCCCATACCCCCTCCCACACACACACACACAGCCGCTGATTGGAGAATGATCCAATACAGGCCCGCATCTCTCAGCTTTGGCCCAAGCTGACGTTCCGACAAAGGCTAGGTGGAGAATCCCTACGGCGTGGAAGCAGGCCCTTCGGCCCATTGAGTCCAGACCGACCCTCTGAAGAACATCTCATCCAGAACCCCCTCCCCCGAGGAAACTCCGCACAGTCACCCAAGGCAGGGATTGAAGCCGGGTGCCTGGCACTGAGAGGCAGCTTAGCTAACCATGAGCTACCCAGATGTGGAGCCAAACAAATCCAAATCAATGAAGCCTTGATCAACACATGATAACATATTCTGCCATCGGGAGATGTCTTCACACTAGCTCCGAGTTGTCTAGACTCCTCTTCCTGGCTTGTTCCATTGCTATTACTAGAATAAATGGCGTTTCTATTTTGTTTTCTTCAAATGTTGTTTCTCACGCATTTAGACCAAGTTAGCACAATTTTGATGTAGCTATGTGAAAACAATCTAGATTTTTCATTGCCCAGCCTGTGAGATGTTTGCTGTGGGTTACTAACACAGATTAGGCAGTAAATTACTGAGCTTTAAGTGTTGTAGATTTTCCTCACGGTCTGTACGGATAATTCCAGTTTAATCTCAGAATACAGTGGGCAGTAAGAAGCGGCCATTTTCTCTCCAGGGAGCGTTAAGAATTGACATCCATAAAGAGTACGGTTGCCATGAAAACTGCTCACACATAGTTACACCGGAGGCACTCGATCGCCCTTTGTTAGATGGATAAGATCCTCAGGGAATACTTTGGATGCGTCGCTTCGTGTTTGTGTGTGTGTGTGGGGGGGGGGGGTTCTCATTTGTCTAATTCTGAGAATTGCAGGTTTATTAAGATTGCAGCCAGGAGACGTTGTTATTGAAGTTCCTACTTTTAATGAAAATATGTCACTTATGGAACTGCAATCATTTCATTGATAGGATTGAAGAGCCTTCAGACAGCCCAGCGGTGCCGAAAGGACAGCAAATGCTTGACTTTTCCAGATCAACTCATATTCAGTGACCGGAACAAAGCTGTGTGTGTGGAAGTGGGTGTGTGCAAGTTAATTTTTCTTGCATCGGTAAATGCCCACGTATAGCTGTTATATTCATAGCTTCTCTGTATTTTCCCGCCTCCTTTTTGTGTATGAATAAACCTCAGTTGGTCTTACAGCTGTATGGACTGAAATGGAAATGCTCGCCTTGAGGAGTCGCCTGCTCGCTCACCACTCTCACCTGAACTTCCATCTGCGTGCAGCCAGTGTGTGTAGTGTTGAGGTCTGGGGAGGCAGGCAGTATCATACAGGCCTTTGAGGGACTATGCTGACTTCGGAAAGTGGAAGAATACTTGTTGGTCTGCTTGTATAATTGCATTGTTGTAGTGACAGGTACAGGAAAGATTTGCTGAAATGACGTGATTGTAAAGGAAAGCATGGTAATAACGCGGAAATATTTGCACGTTGTTAGTCAGTAAGAGGAAGAACGGCTGAACATGGTATTACCCATTGCCGAACTACACCCAAAGGTGCTTTTTCTGTTTAACTTTCCGGGGATACGCTTCAACTAGATACAAAGCTCGGACTAGTAGCCAGATAGAAGCACTATTTGCTCTACTAATCAGTTAGGAGTCTTTCAGAAATAAGAAAAGTTCAAGCATGGGAGAAAGCAGTGGATCATTCTGAAATTCTCCCATTTTGGGGTTTAGTTGTATCGGAGCAGTTGCATTATGTGTCTGTGTTGACACATCAGCCATTCTGACAGAAGAAGCTTCTTCAGGACATCTGTTTCAAAGTTGTTTTTCACTAAATCCCTTCAATGTGGGTTGGCCCTACTTTCCTGATCTACTTTGAGAAGATGACCTGCCTGTAACTCGCGCAGATAAAGAACGGGCGAGTACTTCCACTGACAAGTAACAAAACGCAGAAAATTCATTTCAATCGATCTGTCTTTCCCAGTGTAATTATGGCGTTGGCATAATCTTTTATTGTCATCGCTCAGGTCAGTCCATTCAATGACAAACATGGGCCTGGTTGTGTTTGACTTCTAGAGTATGTTATTTCTATACGGACTGTAATCTGGCGTGGTCGTTTACAAGCGCAAGGTGGTAAGGTAAAGTGCAGCTGGGCAGAAATTATCTTCATTACGGACAATGCTCCCTCCACATCTTTCACTGGCACATTTCTAATTAGAAATGGCGGGGTATGGTGTTTGGAGCTGACAAACAATCGATATCTGATTTCTACCTTTACACAGGTTAGAGAAAAAAAACACTTCGGAGGTTTTAGCGACAGCCTGATTTGTTTAGGTTTGCAAAGTTCCAAACGTACATCTAATAACAAAGACAGTGTTTATTCGACCATGTTAATTGTCTCACATGACGAGATGAGCAGGAACAATGCAGTTATTCTTGCTATTTTAGAAACAGGAAAAACAAACCTCAGGCCAGGGGTGTGTTGGAGGAGAGCTGACGGCCCGAGATTAATTATTAAACATTACCTGCGTAACTCCAGCCATGGTCAATGTGCTCAAAGTGTTGTTTCCAGCCCATTGTGTGGACCCGATGGAAATTTCAATGAGACGTTGCTCTGAGTATCCAGAGCCTGCGTGTTGAGATTGCTTGCTGTGCACCTTGCTTCCTTTAAACACTGCCTGTGTGGCAGTTGCAAATAAAATTGCAAATCGATTGGTTTCCTTGGCAACCTGCATTGCCGTGTTCCAGCATTGTGCTAATCTGCCCTGAATCTCAGCACGCTATTGTGTTTTGGAGAGAGCAAGTCAGCAGGGCTGTTTAGACCGGCGTACATAAGGCACAAGAAGATGCTGCGATATCCACCACTGTTTTACAAACACATTGATACAAACACATCGAATTAATTTGCAGGATACAGGGACTGGAACAACAAGGCAGTGCTTCTTTCTTAAGTTTGTTTTGAAAACACGTATGTATTTAATCTGTTAAAACTTCGAATTTGGAACTTGCTTGGTATTAATCATGGCATGTGGCTTTAATGTTATGTCAAATTCGGAAGATTAGGGGACCCCCCCACCACCATCCCGAAACAACTAGTTGTATATTTCACCTTTGCTAAACACCGATTTTCTCAGTATCCTGGATGAATGTAGTGTTGCATTCTGTCTTCCACAGTGGCAGTAGATACTACCTTACGTGTGGAGTGGAAGGAAGTGAAGTCAGCGGCAGCTCTCTTGCCATTGGGAAACACTACGACTTCTCTAGTACGAAGGCTAGCACACCAGACATCAGTAGAGAGCCCGGAAACTGCTGAGGTGCTGCTTTTTTTTCTTTTGGGGTGTAATGCTAGAGCAAAAGAAGTAACAATAAAGCCATGATTGCAATACAGCGGTACAGATTTTAAATTTTTGCCTGACAAATCATAATCTATCTATCGTCTCTATTGTGGGGGAACCGGAGGAATCAGATGCTTAAATCATTTGAAAAGTTTTTGGAAAGCTTAATTTAAATGTTAAAAATCTAAATAATTGACATGAATCTTTTAACTAAAAGAGATTTCCTTTTGAAGTATTTTCTAGTTTGACTTTTCTGTTAGGATGCATGGGCTGGCAATTGAACGATAAAATGGATGGTCGTGGATTTTAGTTTTGGAATGGAAGACCATCTTTTCAGAATTTTCTATTTATTAATTTAAAGGCATCTCTTTGGATATCAGCAGCCAATCATTATGAGCGTATTTTGAAATACTGAGCCAGTCTGACTAAACTTTTACCTTGTATAGTGAAAAATGTACACACTGTGTCAAACACAATAATATGTAAAAAGTTTGGCAACAGGATTTCTCATACAGTTTTACTAGTTGATTCAGATTATGGCTAATTGAATAACTGGAGATAAATGAACATACTTATCACAATGTTACTAATAAACCTAATTTTCTAAAGCTAATATACACATAGTTTGTGAGTTTTATCCATTTAAAAAAATTCTGTTCTAGAGGTGTCTAAATTTGAGTTTAACTATTGTTCTATGATTTCAATATTTAGATCTAGAAATGCAAATTCATATGACTAACATCTAACAGATGCGCTGATAATAATCAACATAATAACCTATTATGCAAACTCCCAACATCTCACTCATATGTTCCATTAAGGCTAATTCTTGTTGCCATCCTGTACCTCAGCATTGTTTTTTGTTGAATCAATGTATAATTGATCTTATTCTAAGAGAGCAAACCCAGAACATTTTGTTTTTTTTTGTTTTTCTGTGTAACCTATTATTTACTGTGACACTTCTTTTGTGAATAGAAAAGCCTTCCTGTGTCCTTAGAACTTCAGAGAGCACCTCAGCTAACTTCGGTAATTATTTCAGTTCCAGGGAGCTGATCTTAATATAGTTTCTATTTATCTTTCCATTTTATAAGTCCAATAGAAATCTATAAAAAAGAGACAATTTTCAGCAGGGATTCTTGATTCCTTTGGTAACATCTTCGAGTAAAAAATGAGGTCTGCAGATGCTGGAGATCACAGCTGCAAATGTGTTGCTGGTCAAAGCACAGCAGGCCAGGCAGCATCTCAGGAATAGAGAATTCGACGTTTCGAGCATAAGCCCTTCATCAGGAATAAAATACTGCTTTGAAGTTACTTTTCATTCTCTCTTAATGCAGTTACTAATCTGAATTTTTTTTTTACGAGTACATTCTCAACAATTCTTGAAATTCCCAACAAAATTAAGAATTTTATGTCTGTATTGATTGAAGAATTCCTTGAAAAGGGAGCACATTCTCATTTTCGGGTTTCATCGTTGGCAGACAAGGCAGTTCGAGGCACCATCAAACCAATCTTAACAATGGCTCAGAAATTGTAGTGGCAAGCGGACAAATGACACCTGTTTTAATGTGCTTGAGGCCTTAAGACATAGGAGCAAAAGCAGGCCATTCAATCCATTGAGCTTGTTCTGCCTTTCAATTGATATTTTGGTTGATCTGATAATCTTCAACCCACTTTCTTGCAATATCGCCATATTCCTGATTTTTTTTGACTGATGAAAAATCTGTTTTCCTCAGTCTTGAGTATTCTTTCTGATCCAGCTTTGACAGCTCTTTGTGGCAAAGGATTCTACAGATTCACTGTCCTCTGAGAGAATAAATTTCTCCTCATTTCCATCTTAAATTTGCAACCCCTACTTAATGATATTTTGCAGGGCTGGTTGCTACAAGTGCAGGATGGCAATAGTATAGTATCTGGGATCCGGGAAAGCAAATTTATTTCCATAATCAACAAGAATGAAGGATTATGAAATTAACAGCATAAGGTCTGAACAAGAAAGTGTGAGAATGGTAAATTCAAAGGTACATGGAGAAAAACAAGTGGTTGAATTAAAAGATAACAGAAGAGGCAGAAATGTTTTTTTTAAAAGAATTAATAATAAAAATTCTAGCAACAATTAAAACCAGAAAGCAAAAGACTCTGCATATGTAATAGTTCATTTTCAGTGCTCAAAGAGTTGATCTGCAGGAATTAACACGCATCGCATTATTAAACTTGTACCTGAAATAAACTTGGCATAAAAATTAAAGGAATTCCATAATATTCAATGCATTTGATTGGAGACTTGGCAGGGTGATGATTTTTCTTGTGAAACAAAAGGCACAGCCAGAATAGCTGTGCCATTTGAACCTCAAATACGGAGAGCACAATAACTTTGGAGTTAAAGTTGCTATTCTTGACTCATTGTATTTTAGCCCCTCTTCATAAAGCTACTTGAACTGCTGAGTCAAAATGTGACAATTATCAACTTCCTATACCAACTCCAGTGGCTGCATTCACCAAAATTGTTGATTTTTATGCAAAGATAACTTGAGTTAATGTTCTTTTTCACTCTTTGCAAATAAATTTGTGGACTGAATTGACTTCCCATTATAGAATTAGACAAAGTGTCATTCCATTGTGATTATAAAATGAGTTGGAAATATGTTCCATTGGTTTATCTCCCCAAGAAGTGATGGTGAGAAATGAACCCCCCTTAGAGTAGTTTCTTCTATCTAATGAGCTTTTTTTGTTTAGTTAGAATCAATTGAGCTGAATGAAGAAATGTTTCTTCTTACAATATTAATATATTTAATTTCTTTATTGTATTTCATGACCAGTTAGCAAACTTTAACATTAGAGACGATATGGAATGGTGGGAAAGTGGAAATACTTAACTTTTTTAAATTAACAATATCTAATAAGTCACAGCAAATAAAATATGATAAAGGCAATGAGCTGGAAATCTACATAGCAGTAATGTTTTAGTATTTATTGTTTTACGTTTTAAAATTTTATCCATGCAATAATACATAACATCATTGGTGTAACTTTGCAGAGTGTGAGGTGATGAGTTTAAAATTGCTCAAGGCGTAAAAATTCCTTGGAAATGATAGAACTGTAAGAAAGGGTAAATATCTCATATTTCAGCTGGCCAATTTAAAAAGACACAATATAACAAAGAAAATCATGGAACCTTTCTCATTGTATTGGACCGTGATATTAACATATCTGCATTACGTGGCTCCTATAAAAATCTGTCTGAGATTTAGAAATATCTTGAAAGCTTAGGGGAGTTGGGAGTCATGTGGAAAACAGATCCTTTGGGACTGAAAAGATGATTCTTGCAAATGAGCAGCAGAATAAACAAGCACAGAATGTGTTTAAATGTTGGTGGATTGCATGCAGATGTTAGATTGCAGCACCTTTTAGATTTTTAAAAATAAATTTGTTATCTCTGTAAAATTCAGCTATATTAGAACCAATTATCATGAGTGTCTACGGAAAGGAATACATTTTGAACGCATCGCTTTTAATATTCTAAGTGCAGCTTTGATTTAGAAAATCTATAAATTGGATCTATTTTTATATGTAGTCAAGAAATTATTTGTTAGATAACTTGGGGAACAATAATGAAGAAATAAAAATTAAACAGCAATGGAAAAAGTGTTGAATGCATCATTCAGCTAGCTCAGTAATTTACCATTAAGATATTTCCTCCTCTGAAGTCTGATCACTGTTTGCTTATGATTCGACAGGTCTGGTCCCTTGCACAGATGTTGAACTGAAACACTGGACATTTGTAGCCTGTTTGATCATGATCCCTTATTAGGGTTGAAATCAGATATGTTCCATTCCCCCCCCCCTCACCTGATATACTTGTGTACCATTTCCATAAATAGTCACCGAATACCTTTATTTTAACACATTGTTCTTATCTCTGGTCCGAATCAGGAACAAGAAATTCTGATTTAGGATTGCACCAGTTGTCTCTAGCTAAGATCAACTAATTTAGCAGGCTGAGATCTGTGTTATTCAGTTTCATACTGTATTGTACATTTACCCATTAGTTTTGTTCTGAGTTGACAAGATTGTAGCATTTTCTCTATGCAGTAGAAGAAGTGTTCTGCTATTCATTGCTTAGCCAGTGGGTGGCTCCTTAAACAACAATTTATAGAACATCGCAACTGCAATATATATTACAATAATGCTGGATTATGTCTTATAACATTAGGATTTAGACAAGGTGCTTTTCAAACAGTGCTCGTCTCTTCCCATTCAGTTTTACATTTCAAGAAAGAAGCCAGGGCTAATAAGTAGATGCAATACACAATTAGATGTCTGACTGGTAAGACCAGAAGACAAGAAAATATAGGAGCAGATTTAGGCCATTTGACCCATAGAGTCTGCTCCATCATTTGATCATGGCTGATATGTTTCTCAATCCCATTCTCCCATCTTTTCCCCCTTCCCACTGCCTTTAAACCCCTTACTATTCAAGAGCCTATGTACCTGTCTTAAATACACTCCATGAGTCGGGCTCCACAGCTTTCTATGGCAATGAGTTTCACAGATTAGCCACTCTCTGGCTGAAGAGGTTTCTCCTCATCTCAGTTCTAAAGAGTCTCCCTTCACTCTGAAGCTATGCCCTTGAGTGATAGTCTCTCCTAGTATTGGAAACACCTCCTTCACATTCACTCTAACCAGGGACTTCAGTGTTCCATAAGTTTCACTGAGATTCTTCCTCATTCTTCTAAACTCCATTGAGTACTGTCCTAGAGTCCTGAACTGCTCCTCATAGGACAAGCTCTTCATCCCTGAGATCATTCTTGTAAACCTCTCCTGCACTCCCTCCAAGGCCAGCTCATCCTTCCTTAGATACAGGACCCAAAACCGCTCGCAGTATTCTAAATGTCATCTGACAAGAGCCTTACACAGCCTCAGCAGTGCATTTCTGCCCTTGCATTCTTGTGCTTGCAAAATGAATGTTAACATTCATTTGCCTTCCTAACTGCCACCTGAACTCGTATTTTAAATCTTAAAGCAATCCTGAACTGGGACTTCTAATGCTTCAGATTTCTGAAGCCTTTCCTTGGTTAGAAAATAGACTATGCCTCTATTCTTCCTACCAAACTGCATAACCTGACACTTTCCCTGATCTTCCATTTCTTTGCCATCTCCGAGTCTGTCCAAGCCCTCCTGCAGCCTCCCCACTTCCAAAACACAACCTGCCCTTCCCCTATCTTTGTGTCATCTGAAAACTCATCAGTGAGGCTCCCAGTTTCTTTGATCAGATCATTAGTCTTTATCATGAATGGTCCTAACACTGATCACTGTGAACTCCACTTGCCACCAAGTGCCATCCTGACAAAGACCCCTTTATTTTAGATCAGAGTGGTGCTGGAAAAGCACAGCAAATCAGACAGCATCCGAGGAGCTGGATGTTTTGGGCAAAAACCCTTCCATTAGGAATACTCTATTCCTGATGAAGGGCTTTTGCCCGATATGTTGATTTTCCTGCTCCTCGGATGCTGCCTGCCCTGCTGTGCTTTTCCAGCACTACTCCGATCTAAACTCTGGTTTCCAGCATCTGCAGTCATCACGTTTGACTAAAGAACCTTTATCCCCATTACTTGCCTTTTGCCAGGCAGCCAATCCTCCATCCATGCTAGTATCTTGCTCCTACCACCATGGGCCCTTATCTTATTTAGCAGTCTCCTGTGTGGCACCTTGCCAAAAGCCATCTAGAAATCCAAATAGAGACATAGAGATATACAGCGTGGAAACGACCCTTTGGTCCAACCTGTCCATGCTGACCAGATATCCCAACCCAATCTAGTCCAACCTGCCAGCACCCAGCCCATATCCCTCCAAACCCTTCCTATTCATATTCCCAACCAGATGCCTTTTAAATGTTGCAATCGTACTAGCCTCCACTACTTCCTCTGGCAGCTCATTCGAAACATGTACCTGTGCGTGAAACAGTTTCCCCTTAGGTCTCTTTTATATCTTTCCTCATTCACCCTAAACCTACGCCCTCTCATTTTGGACTCCTCCACCCCTTAGGAAGTGACTTTGTCTGTTTATCCTATCCACGCCCCTCATGTTATTATCAACCTCTGTAAGGTAACCTCTCAGCCTCCGGTGCTCCAGGGAAAACAGCCACACCCTGTTCAACCTCCTTCTAGCTCAAATCCTCCAACCCTGGCAACATCCTTGTCAATCTTTTCTGAACCCTTTCAACTTTCACAATATCCTTCCGACAGGAAGGAGACCAGAATTGCACACAATATTCCAAAAGTGGCCTAACAAATGTCTTGTACAGCCACAACATGACCTCCCGACTCCTGTACTCAATACTCTGACCATAAAGGAAAGCATACCAAATGCCTTCTTCACTATCCTATGTATCTGCAATTCCACTTTCAATGAACTATGAACCTGTACCCCAAGGTCTCTTTGTTCAGCAGTACTCCCTAGGACCTTAGTGTATAAGTCTTGCTAAGATTTGCTTACCCAAAATGCAGCACCTCACTTTTATCTAAATTAAACTCCATCTGCTACTTCTCAGCGCATTGGCCCATCTGATCAAGATTCCATCGTAATCTGAGGTAACCTTCTTCCTGTCCACTACACCTCCAATTTTGGTGTAACCTGCAAACTTACTAACTATACCTCTTATGCTCACATCCAAAGCATTTATATAAATGATGAAAAATAGTGGACCCAGCACGGATCCTTGTGGCACTCCACTGGTCACAGGCCTCCAGTCTGAAACCCTCTGTGTTCTACCTTTGAACCAGTTTTGTATCCAAGTGGCTAGTTCTCCCAGTATTCGATGAGATCTAACCTTGCTTACCAGTCTCCCATAGGGAACCTTGTCAAACGCCTTACTAACATCCATATAGATCACGTCCACAGTTCTGCCATCATCAATCCTCTTTGTTACTTTTTCAAATAACTCAATCAAGTTTGTGAAACATAATGTCCCATGCACAAAGCCATGTTCACTCTCCCTTATTGGACCTTGCCTTTCCAAATACATGTGCATCCTCAGGATTCCCTCCAACAACTTGCCCACCACTGTCGTCAAGCTCCATAGTTCCCTGGCTTGTCCTTACCACCTTTCTTAAACAGTGGCACCACGTTAGCCAACCTCCTGTCTTCCAGCACCTCATCTGTGACTATCAATGATACAAATATCGCAACAATGGGCCCAGCAATCACTTCCCTAGCTTCTCACAGAATTCTAGGGTACACTTGATCAGGTCCTGGGGATTTATCCACTTTTATGCATTTCAAGCACTTACTCCTCTGTAATATGGACATTTTTCAAGATGTCACCATCTATTTCCTCAAATTCTATATCTTCTATGTCCTTTTCCACAGTAAACACTGATGCAAAATACTTGTTTAGTATCTCCCCCCATCTCCAGTGGCTCCACACAAAGGCCGCCTTGCTGATCTTTGAGAGGCCCTATTCTCTCCCTAGTGACCCTTTTGTCCTTAATGTATTTGTAAAAACTCTTTGGATTCTCTTAAACTCTATTTGCCAAAGCTATCTCATGTCCCCTTTTTGCCCTGCTAATTTCCCTCTTAAGTATACTCCTACTGCCTTTATACTCTTCTAAGGATTAATTTAGAATCATAGAATCATAGAGTCATAGAGAGTACAGCATGGAAACAGACATTGAACATAAAACATAGAACGTTACAGCGCAGTACAGGCCCTTCGGCACTTGATGTTGCGCTGCCCTGACATACTAATCTGAAGCCCATCCCACCTACACTGTTCCATGTACGTCCATATGCCTGTCCAATGACGACTTAAATGCACATAAACTTGGCGAATCTACTACCAATGCAGGCAAAGCATTCCGTACCCTTACTACTCTCTGAGTAAAGAAACCACGTCTGACATCTGTCTTATACCTATCTCCCCTCATTTTAAAGTTGTGTCCCGTCATGTTTGTCATTCCCATACTTGGAAAAAAGCCCTCCCTGTCAACCCTGTCTAACCCTCTGATTATCTTGTAAGTCTCTATTAAGTCACCTCTCAACCTTCTTCTCTCCAACGAGAACAGCCTCAAGCTTTTTCTCGTAAGACATTCCTTCTATACTGGGCAACATCCTAGTAAATCTCCTCTGCACACTTTCCAAAGTTTCCACATCCTTCTTATAATGCGATGACCAGAACTGTAGACAATACTCAGAGCTTTGTACAGCTGCAGCATAACCTCTTGGTTCCGGAACTCAATCCCTCTATTAATAAAGGCCAAAACACTGTATGCCTTCTTAACAATCCTGTCAATCTGGGTGGCAACGTTCAGGGATCTGTGTACATGAACACCGAGATCTCTCTGCTCATCTGCACTCCCAAGAATCTTACCATTAGTCCAGTACTTTGCATTCTGATTACTCTGTTCAAAGTTCATCACCTCACACTTGTCCACATTAAACTCCATTTGCCACTTCTCAGCCCAGCTCTGCATCCTATCTATGTCCCTCTGCAGCTTACTACATCCTTCGTCACTATCCACAACTCCACCGACCTTAGTGTCATCTGCAAATTTACTAAGCCACTCTTCTACGCCCTCATCCAGGTCATTTATAAAAATGACGAACAGCAGTGGACCCAACACCGACCTTTGCGGTATGCCGCTAGTAACTGGACACCAGGATGAACATGTTCCATCAACTACAACCCTCTGTTTTCTTTAGCAAGCTAATTACTGATCCAAACTGCTCTGTCTCCCACAGTTCCATTCTTCCGCATTTTGTATAATAGCCTACTGTGGGGACCTTATCGAATGCCTTGCTGAAATCCATGTACACCACATCAATTGGTTTACTCTCCTCTACCTGTTTGGTCACTTTGTCAAAAAACTCAATAAGATTCGTTAGGCACGACCTAGCCTTCACAAAACCGTGCTGACTGTCCCTGATCAGATTATTCTTTTCTAGATGGTTATAAATCCTATCTCTTATAACCTTTTCCAACACTTTACCAACAACTGAAGTGAGACTCACTGGTCTGTAATTACCAGGGTTGTCTCTACTACCCTTTTTGAACAAGGGAACCACATTTGCTATCCTCCAGTCCTCAGGCACTATGCTTGTCGACAATGATGATTTGAAGATCAATGCCAAAGGCTCGGCAATCTCTTCCCTTGCTTCCTAGAGGATCCTAGGATAAATCCCATCCGGCCCACGGAACTTGTCTATTTTCACACTCGGCAGTATTTCTAATACCTCTTCCTTGTGAACCTCAATCTGTTCTAGTCTAGATGCAAGTATGTCTGTATCTTCCTCACCAACATTTTCATTTTCTATAGTGAACACTGGCGAAAAATATTTATTTAGTGCTTCCCTATCTCCTCTGACTCCACACACAACTTCCCACTATTATCCTTGATTGGTCCTAATTTAACACTCATCATTCTTTTATTCCTGACATCTGCAAATGTGTTGCTGGTCAAAGCACAGCAGGTTAGGCAGCATCTCAGGAATAGAGAATTCGACGTTTCGAGCATAAGCCCTGATGAAGGGCTTATGCTCGAAACGTCGAATTCTCTATTCCTGAGATGCTGCCTAACCTGCTGTGCTTTGACCAGCAACACATTTGCAGCTGTGATCTCCAGCATCTGCAGACCTCATTTTTTACTCGAAGATTTATTCCTGACATACCTATGGAAAGCCTTAGGGTTAACCCTGATCCTATCGTCAACCCTTCGGTCCAACCCGTCCATGCCGACCAGACATCCCAACTCAATCTAGTCCCACCTGCCAGCACCCGGCCCATATCCCCCCAAACCCTTCCTATTCATGTACCCATCCAAATGCCTCTTAAATGTTGCAATTGTACCAGCCTCCACCATATCCTCTGGCAGCTCATTCCATACATGTACCACCCTCTGCATGAAAAAGTTGCCCCTTAGGTCTCTTTTATATCTTTCCCCTCTCACCCTAAACCTATGCCCTCTAGTTCTTGACTCCCCCACCCCAGGGAAAAAACTTCGCCTATTTATCCTATCCATGGCCCTCATAATTTTGTAAACCTCTATAAAGCCTCTGGCGCTCCAGGGAAAACAGCCCCAGCCTGTTCAGCCTCTTCCTGTACTCAGATCCTCCAACCCTGGTGACGTCCTTGTAAATCTTTTCTGAGCCCTTTCAAGTTTCACAATATCTTTCCGATAGGAAGGAGACCAGAATTGCATGGAGTATTCCAACAGTGGCCTAACCAACGTTCAGTAAAGCTGCAACATGACCTCCTAACTCCTGTACTCAGTACTCTGACCAGTAAAAGAAAGCATACCAAATGCCTTCTTCACTATCCCATCTACCTGCGACTCCACTTTCAAGGAGCTATGAACCTGTACTCCAAGGTCTCTTTGTTCAGCAACACTTCCTAGGACCTTACCATTAAGTATATAAGTCCTGCTAAGATTTGCTTTCCCAAAATGCAGCATCTTGCATTTATCTGAATTAAACTCCATCTGCCACTTCTCAGCCCATTGGCCCATCTGGTCAAGATCCTGTTGTAATCTGAGGTAACCCTCTTCGCTGTCCACTACACCTCCAATTTTGGTGTCACCTGCAAACTTACTAACTGTACCTCTTATGTTCGCATCCAAATAATTTATGTAAATGACAAAAAGTAGAGGACCCAGCACCGATCCTTGTGGCACTTCACTGGTCACAGGCCTCCAGTCTGAAAAACAACCCTCCACCACCACCCTCTGTCTTCTACCTTTGAGCCAGTTCACTATATGTAAATAGTTAATTCTATTTTATCTTTATTGCTTTAGCATAAGAAACTTTTATTTTTAAACCTGAATCTGCAGCATTACATGTTATATTTCAATAAAAGGCCGCCTTGTTAAAAAACACACAAAAAAAGACAAAATATGATCTGTCAAGCCAGATTTAAGTAATAATATTAGTTTACAGCATAACAATATCACCTCTAATTCGACCAAAATAACCATAACTTTTGTAATCTCAGAGTGAAACTTTTCATGCATTGTAACATGCTATCTGTACCCCTAGAATGATAACTGTTCTGCAATGTGATGTTCTTTCTATCATTGTCCACAGTATCTGGCAGAGGCCTGACGAGTGACTTATAAAGTTCTAGCCTTATGTTTATATTTGTATTATATTCTTTGTTTATAAATCCAAGTATCTTAAATTAGTTTGTGTATATGGACGCAATGACTCCCTGAACATTAACCCTTTGCCGATCAAATTGTGCTGGTTTTAATCATAAAACTTTTATAATTTTCAATCATAAAATTGTAAGTCAAAATGTTACAAATTGATTTTTAGTTTTCTTCCATGCATGGTTCCAGCCAACGTCCTCACCCCATTGTTTTTTCTAGCTTGAGCTATTTGCTGTGCTGCTGCCACAAGTAAAAAGTGCAAAGATTTTGTCCTTCATTTCTCAAATAGCTTGGGAGTATGTTTTGGATAATGGTTTTGAAAGATCTTGAAGCATTGAAAAAATAACAAGTGTTAGGTTTGATAGTTAGATTGCAAAGGAGTGATGAGATAGAAGAGGAGGACAGATAGCCTAGGAATGCAAAGAGTATTGGATAGAAATAACTTGCACTAGTTCCTGTCCTGGGTAGAAGTCTTGCAGGAACAGAATCAGTTATCTCATCCAGACAGAAGCCCAAGTTTACAAGGAAGCCTCTATTGAGGTGTATCAGTTGTCAGTGAAGGCATGTAGAAAATTCAACTGCATGCATGACCATTGATACTGAAGATTGTCTCTGTAATGGACAGTTTCGGGCACCTTTAGGAAATATAACAAGAACCAAGTACTTTACCTTAGCGCTATTCATGAAAGAAGAGTTTGAAAACGTGTATTGTTGTGCAACTATTTGTGCTTCAGCAAAAAATAATCACAATAAACAGCGGAACAAGGTTATCTTTGCTCTTTTCTTCCAAACACCCTTTATATTATGATCGGGTATCCTTCCTTTTTCTGTATACATGCAATCTTCGATTAACACAATTTGGATCAATGTAGTTTCACCTTATCATGTTTTTTTTACTTTACTATCCATCATTCCAATAGCGTGTGCCTGATTCCCAATAATGCAGTTCTTTCTCCACTCCTAGCAGCTTGGAGGGATAAATTAGTGTGTAAATTCAGCATTTCTACGCAAGTTCTTGTTTGTTCAGCTTATTTTGACTGTTGTCTGTCTGTAACGTCTCCATGTATCATGGATCCTAAGCATTCTAGCTGTAAGAGAAAAGAAATGTGGCTAAGAAAATCTGGAAATAAAACCATAGAGCAGTTGGTTAGATGTGCTGTCTAGACTTGATCTCACTGATTTGACTTTGGACACACGCAGTTTGATGTAATGCTGAGAAATTAGAGCGAGTAGCAGAAATGTAACTCAGTTAAGTGTGATTCAGAAAATCGTGTACATCCTAAGCAGTGGAGAACTTGGAAAGACTTCTGGGACACTGTTTTGAACAGGAAAATCAAAGTAATGTACTGCTTGTATTCAGGTTGGTTGACTCAACATTGGGTATTCTTCATGAGGAGGGACACTCAATCCTCCACATTCAGAGCAGCACAAGAGCAATCTGGTGCCCTATAATGTTTAATTTTCAGAACTGTGGATGATTTGTATGATGATCCACTGTTCTCTACCTCCAAATAAGCAATCTTATACATGAGACAAGAAACATTTAAAAATTTTCATTTTGCATATTGTCATGTCTATTTTGGTGGTTTATATTGACCATCTGCTTCCATTCTATACTTCTTTGACATTCCAAGAATGTAACCCAAACATTTACATGGGTTTCTATGGGAATACTTGTTTCAAATAACACTGTTTCACTCAATTCAGTGATTTTAAGGAACATAACCATCATGCTCAACAGATGCTGCCAAATCTGCTCTATTTCTCCAGCAATCTCTGATAGAAAAACAGAGCAGTTTTGGCAGCATCTGTTGAGAGAAAAACAAAGTTAATGTTTTGAATTCAGCAACTATTTATCAGTCCTGAGCATCTTAGGACTTTGTGTTGAACATAACTATCATATTAATTGACAGTTGCCTATGTTTATAGGGGCAGATTTGCTATCTGTGATTGCTGTTTAGTTTCTATTGCATATCACCTTTCTTGGCTTTGACTTTAGCTAGCTGGATTAATCTGCAAGTTTTACAGCCAACTTCTTTGTGATGTTGTGGATATGTGATTGGACACACATTTCGGTGTCAATTATGATGTCAAAATCGTGAAATGTCTGATTCACCTCCAACAGTTCCTGGGCAAAATTATTGTGTTGGGGATCAGAGAATTTAGTGAGGGGTGAAGACAATGGTTTCTATCTTCCTAATATTTAATTGGAGGAAATTCCTATCCATCCAGTCCTGATGTTGGACAAGGAGCCTGATTATTTGGAAATAGTGGATGAGTTGAGAGAGGTGGTGAGATGGGGACCATCACTGCAAATGTGAAAACTGATGCTGGATTTCAGATAAAATATTGCAGAGAAACAGCAGGTAGAATGAGAAATAGTCTGTGCTAAGCATAGATCTCAAGGGATAACAAAACTAATGGTGAAGATATGGAAGAAGAAGCTATTCCTTGCTCTGCATGCAATTAGATAAATAGGAATGGAAGTAGTCCCAGCCAGTTTGATGATGCTGGAAAGGTGATAGGCAAGGATGGATGGTGTGATCATCCATATGTTAAAAGCTGAAGAGAGTTAAAGAAGGATAAGGAGAACTAGGAGAAAGTGAGGACTGCAGATGCTGGAGACTAGAGTTGAAAAATGTGATGCTGGAAAAACACAGCAGGCCAGGCAGCATCCAAGGAGCAGGAGAATCGATGTTTCGGGCATAAGCCCTTCTTCAGGATTCCTGAAGAAGAGCTTATGCCCGAAACGTCTATTCTCTTGCTCATCGGATGCTGCCTGGCCTGCAGTGTTTTTTCAGCATCACATTTTTCAACCAAGGACAAGGAGAAGTAAATTATCTATCACTGTCTTGCAAAATGTCATTTGTGACTTTAATACAAGCTGTTTTGGTGTTGTGGCAGCAGTGGAAACCAATTGGACGGATTCAAATCACCAGTTCTGTGAATACTTCTTTTTGGTGATCAACAACACTTCAGTTGCACTAATAAAACTGTTATTATTATTCTTAAATATGTTGAGTAATAACTTGAAAAAGAAATAATTCTGTTCTCTTGCTGTATTAGTTGTGCTTGTTCAGACATATTTTTATGCTCGTGATTATGTAAGTTACTTTTAGTGAAAACTTAAAGTGTGACCCAGCCGCCAAATTTCAAACATACTTTAGGTATGGTTTCCTGACTAAGCCCAATGCAGGAACTCTCTACCATTATAGATGTAACTCATTGTAATAGCTGCAAATGTGTTGCTGGTCAAAGCACAGCAGGTTAGGCAGCATCTCAGGAATAGAGAATTCGACGTTTCGAGCATAAGCCCTTCATCAGGAATAAGAGAGAGAGAGCCAAGCAGGCTGAGATAAAAGGTAGGGAGGAGGGACTAGGGGGAGGGGCGATGGAGGTGGGATAGGTGGAAGGAGGTCAAGGTGAGGGTGATAGGCCGGAGTGGGGTGGGCTCCGGCCTATCACCCTCACCTTGACCTCCTTCCACCTATCCCACCTCCATCGCCCCTCCCCCTAGTCCCTCCTCCCTACCTTTTATCTCAGCCTGCTTGGCTCTCTCTCTCTTATTCCTGATGAAGGGCTTATGCTCGAAACGTCGAATTCTCTATTCCTGAGATGCTGCCTAACCTGCTGTGCTTTGACCAGCAACACATTTGCAGCTGTGATCTCCAGCATCTGCAGACCTCATTTTTTACTCATTGTAAAGGTCCCACAAATACAACCAAATGAACTAATGAAAAATGAATCAGTAATTCTTTGTCTTAAGGAAAACATATCAGTGCCAATGTTAAATGCAAATTTCAGCAGGAACATATTTACCAAAGTGTTTGATATGGCCAGAGGGTAAAGTTTACTCCAAATAATGCCTTGCAATTTAAACCTCTTGTTGAGTCATGGAGGCATACAACATGGAAACAGGTCCTTCAGCCAACCATGTCTATGCCAGCCATCAAACACCAACTACACTTGTATCAAGATTAGAGTGGTGCTGGAAAAGCACAGCAGGTCAGGCAGGATCCGAGGAGCAGGAAACTCGATGTTTTGGGCAAAAGCCCTTCATCAGGAATGTTGCCTGACCTGCTGTGCTTTTCCAGCACTACTCTAATCTTGACTCTAATCTCCAGCATCTGCAGTATCCAGTTCTGACTACCAAACTACACTCATCTCATTTACCTGAAATGGACAATAGCCCACTATTCTCTGGCATTTTAAGTGCACGTCCTGGCGCTTCCAAAATATTGTGAGAGTACCTGCCTCGACAACACTCTCAGACAGTGTGTTCCATATTTCTTCCACTCTCTGGATGAACCATTTTTCCTCTGATCCCCTCTAAACCACTTACTCATCCCCTCCTGTCTGTTATGGGGAAAAGATTCTTATGACCCATGCTAATTTTTGATTGGTAAGGGGTTAGATTTGAAAATGAAGCAGACTAGCTGTAATCATTTCAGTTGTGACAGCTTATATTTTACCTGTCAGAATTAATTCAATCTAAGCCAGTCATCTTAATAAGAAAAATTTGAATGCAGTGGCCTACATAATTCTGTAATCAATATAGAAAACCTTGGTCATTCTTGTAATTCGATGTAATGCATTTCCTGATGACAGACAGAAGCAATTCTGACCAATGTATTATATTTCTCCAGTTAGAGATTTAGCTACAATTTTAACATTATTTCATTAATTTTGGCATTTTCCCTGTTGAAAACTGTTGTAAAGATAAGGTGTAGATGTTTGATAAGGGGGAAAATGGTGGTTTGTGGTGAGGTTGCGGATGCTGATCTCTCTTGCCATTGATGCATGAGTTGGGATTCAGAACAGGTGAGATTCACAGTGGTTGGAAAGTGAGATTTCCCCACTTAGTGGGAAGAAATTACACCCTGTGGAGATGCTGGCTAATATGTTGCCTGTCAGAAGAAAAAGAATGGAAAACCTACAAGCTCAAGAATAGTAATGGCCGTAGCGATGGCTGCAATTTAAGAGACTAAGAAATCTTGGTCAACTTAACTTCTAATGTACTCAACCAATGCAAAGTAGCAGTTAGTAGAGCAAATGACATGTTGAGCTCCTTTACAAAACTTAAAAGTACCATATATTAAAAGTCATACGTTGGTGAGAATACTCCTCTAATCACTGTGAGTTATTCAGAGGCACTCAATTCTGGAAGGCAGTTCCAAAAAGAGCCTTAAAGCTGTACAGAGAAAGTTTGGAGACACTTAGATGTTCATTGCTGATGGACAAATGAGAGATTATTTTATAAAAGTATGTAAGATAATAAATTACATGTTGAAATAGCCAAATCTAGAATATTGGGTGGCATTTTCAGGGCCAGCCCAGAAGTTTTAATAGGAGAACCTAATTGGTTGGAAGACAAATGCTCTGTTTTCCAACAGTGGGTTACTGTTTGGTTATTAAGTTCTCAGCCTTTCTAGGTGAGTCAGGAATCTGTTTTGCATTTGTTGGCATGCCATGAATACTGATTACCAGCCCAGCTCATGGGAATTACATTCACATCTTGTTAAACAAAAGTTGGAAATCACTCTTTTCACAAACCTGACTATGTATAAGAGGCATGTATCTGGAGGGGTGGACTGTTTTATCCAAGCTCCAATGAATATATATTTCTTCCATTACTTGACTCCTACTTTACCCATCTATTTCTTTGTTCACACACTCATTGTGTAAGTGGTTTAATGTCACCAGCTCAAACAGCTCACAGCCTCCATGGGTTCTGAGGAAGGAGCTGAAACGTTAACCATGATTTCTCTCCTCAGATGCTGCCAGACCAGCTTTTCTAGCAATTTCTGTTCCTGTCAGAATGCAATCTTGCTTGTGGTTCCTGAATGCCTACAGTATAAGGGGTGAAGCCTCTCCATGCCAACCAGCTCATGAGTAGTCTCTGGTTCTTTGCAGCTTTTCTTGTCAATAAATGATTGCAAGTGTAAGGACTGAAAGCTGAATGGACCCATTAATCTGTCCAAGCAAAAACGCCACAGTGACTGACACTAGCAAACCCGAGGGGGCAGGCACAAGGAAGCTGAGTAGAAGTTGAGCTGGGTGGAATGGCACAGGAAGAATGGAAATTGAGCTGCATGGTTATTGGGAGCACCTGAAGGATCCCGGGTAATAGAGGGAACATTTTGAGATGCAGAGGGGAAAGTAAGTGTAGGGTGTAGGGATCCAGGAAGGGTGGGAACCAAATTTTGAAGAGGAGGTATTCAGTTACACTAGGGAGGGGAAAACACTGATGAGCTAAATAAAAGGGGTATAAGTGTAAGGCTATGCATGGGGATCTGAATGATGGTGGATAGCAGACAAATGAAAAGCAGGAATGCCCAGGGAGACAACAGAAAAGCCGATAATCATGGGGAAGATTGAAGAAGGAGAGAGAGAAAACACTAAATGAAAGGAGAAGACCATTTAGAATGGTAGCAGGATAAGTATAAACCACAGGGTGTGGGAGAGGCTGAATGGCTCAAAGGAAATGTTTGCAGTTGCATTCTCATTCTAAGTCTGTTTTCAAAGTAACGTAGCTCAGACAATGTGTAGTGCAAATGGGAGGAGTCCCAGAATTGTTTGCTCATGTTCCTGCACAGTGTAAACACCCATCTGAGGGATTTGAGACACAAACTGCATCAACCAGTCAGATTTCTGAACAGGAAGGGTTTTCCCTCCCTCAGTATCCAACTCATTTGTGAATCACAGGCAATTCTTACAGTATATGGCCCCTATAACTAGGGAGCAATCACATTGCTTGCAATTCCCAGATTCCTCAAGTACTTACAGCCCTCATCCCACATCATCTCCAGGCTCCTCTGTGATAAGGGAAACTTGACGAATGACCTCAGTGTGAAACACTCTGACTGATTGCAAATATGGCCACAATGCTGCCATGCATCCATTTTAGATAGGCAGGAGGCTGGAAGAACACAGCAAGGCAGGCAGCATCAACAGGTGCAGAACTTGACATTTTGGGGTCATTGTTGAACGGACAATTGATCTTCTAACATAGTACATCAAATACCTGGACCACTCAGGAGGAGTTCTGCAGTTCGTGGTGGACAGGATCTCCAAGGATGTTTGCTATGCCCTGCATAGCCTGGCTCTATGATGTGGTGGGAACTTGGAAGAGGGGGATTTGGAACAGCACTCTGTCTCCTCAGATGAGGAAGAGGGGTGTCTGACAGAGGCTAAGGGAGCTAATACTGAGGATCCTGAAGAAACGAGGACTGTAATGCAACAAAGGAGACAGACCTCAGAGAACTTTACAGCAACTACACTTGAGGGCTTTACATATGTGTACATGCTATAAATCAGTTATGATGTAGAGGCATTCCTGCCCTCAAGGAAATGTTTGATTTGTAACTTTAAAACAATAAGCTGCTTTGTTTGGAATAAGTTGTAAATTAAATTGTTCCCTTGGCACCAATAACCTCCAGTTCAGTTTTCCGGCCGGAGCATCAGTGTGGAGTTATGCAGGATTACACGGGGCCTGTGCTCAAAACTTCATTTGCAAGAAGCAGTCATCTATCACTAAAGCAAGGAGGGGCTAAACAACACTGATTACACCATCTCAAACCTAACCACCCTGCTTAGGTTGTCACTTGTCAGAGATTCTGTTCCTCCCAGAGGTCAGCAGTGAATAAGAGGCTTAGTGCAGTTCACATTGCTAGACATGATGAGAATGTGAGCTTCTCAGGTAATTAGTCTGCAATGAACATATGAAGAATCAAAAGTTCTATCTGATTGAAAGAAATCACAGGATTGTTGTATAAAGTACACATTACAAGTGTAATGTTGTACAGAAGGTCAATATCCATGCGCCCAGAGTGATTCTAGTGGTCTGTGTCCAAAGGTAGGGATACTACCACTCTGCAACAAGATTGTCTTTATCTTTCATTAGATATTTTCTAATCTGTTTGGGATGTTATTACACACCTCTGGAGGAGGTGGGGCTGGAACCTGCATCAGTGACTTCTGCCACTCCTACTGCCGTGGTCACCATCACTTCCGCCCCCACCAGTGCCACTCAGCTGCATTCTGCTGACATGCCCCCCCACAGACCCCACTGTCACTATCCCCACCCCCCCAGAACCCCGAGGGGAACACTACGCTTGCTCATGACTCCACCCCCATTCCCCCCACCATCACACCCACTCCAGTTACTGGCTCCGACCCCACTCCCAGCTCCACACCCACACCAGATCCCAGCTCCCAGCCCTGCCGAGTTTTCACCATCCCTCCAGACCTCCCCCTCACTGAGGACGAACGATCAGTCCTCAGCAAAGGACTCACCTTCATCCCCCTCTGTCCACGCATCAATGAATTTAATACATGCCGTGACGTCGAACAATTCTTCCGCCGCCTCCGCCTCCGAGCTTACTTTCACAATCAGGATTCCCACCCACCTTCCGAGGACCCCTCCGCCCACCTCCAACACACTGCATCCACCTGGACAACCCGCGCTGGCCTATTACCTGCCCTCGACCTCTTCATTTCTAACTGCCGCTGGGACATTAACCGCCTCAACCTGTCTACCCCCCACCCCCACTCCAACCTCTCCCCCTCACAATGCACAGCTCTGCAATCCCTCTGCTCCAATCCCAACCTCCCCATCAAGCCAGCGGATAAAGGGGGCGCAGTGGTAGTCTGGTGCACTGACCTCTACACCGCTGAAGCCAAACGCCAACTCGAGGACACCTCTTCCTACTGCCATGGCCCCACCCCCCATTACCAAACCATCATCTCCCAGACCATACAGAACCTCATCACCTCAGGAGATCTCCCACCCACAGCTTCCAACCTCATAGTCCAGGAACCCCGCACTGCCCGGGTCTACCTCCTTCCCAAGATCCACAAACCTGACCACCCTGGCCGACCCATTATCTCAGCATGCTCCTGCCCCACTGAACTCATCACTACCTACCTCGACACTGTCCTATCCCCCCCTAGTCCAGGAGCTCCCCACATACGTTCGAGACACCACCCACGCCCTCCACCTCCTCCAAGACATCCGTTTCCCCAGCCCCCAATGCCTCATCTTCAACATGGATATTCAATCCCTCTACACCTCCATCCGCCATGACCAGGGCCTCCAAGCCCTCCGTGTTTTCCTCTCCAGACGTCCCCAACAATACCCTTCCACCGACACTCTCATTCGTTTGGCTGAACTGGTCCTCATCCTTAACAATTTCTCCTTTGAATCCTCCCACTTCCTCCAGACCAAAGGGGTAGCCATGGGCACACGTATGGGCCCCAGCTATGCCTGTCTCTTTGTTGGCTACGTAGAACAGTTGATCTTCCGTAATTATACCGGCACCACTCTCCACCTCTTCCTCCGCTACATTGATGACTGCATTGGCGCCACCTCGTGCTCCCGCGAGGAGGTTGTGCAATTCATCAACTTCACCAACACATTCCACCCGGACGTTAAATTTACCTGGACCATCTCTGACACCTCCCTCCCCTTCCTGGACCTCTCCATCTCCATTAATGACGACCGACTTGACACTGACATTTTTTACAAACCCACTGACTCCCACAGCTACCTGGATTACACCTCTTCCCACCCTATCTCTTGCAAAAATGCCATCCCGTATTCCCAATTCCTCCGCCTCCGCCGTATCTGCTCCCAGGAGGACCAATTCCACCACAGAACACACCAGATGACATCCTTCTTTAGAGACCGCAATTTCCCTTCCCACGTGGTTAAGGATGCCCTCCAACGCACCTCGTCCACATCTCGCACCTCCGCCCGCAGACCCCACCCCTCCAACCGTAACAAGGACAGAACGCCCCTGGTGCTCACCTTCCACCCTACCAAGCTTCGCATAAACCAAATCATCCGCCGACATTTTCGCCACCTCCGAAAAGACCCCACCACCAGGGATATATTTCCCTCCCCACCCCTTTCCGCCTTCCACAAAGACCATTCCCACCATGACTATCTGGTCAGGTCCACGTCCCCCTACAACCCACCCTCCCATCCTGGCACCTTCCCCTGCCACCGCAGGAGCTGTAAAACCTGCACCCACACTTCCTCCCTCACCTCTATCCAAGGCCCTAAAGGAGCCTTCCACATCCATCAAAGTTTTACCTGCACACCCACTAATATCATTTATTGCATCCGTTGCTCCCGATGCGGTCTCCTCTACATTGGGGAGACAGGGTGCCTCCTAGCAGAGCGCTTTAGGGAACATCTCCAGGACACCCGCACCAATCAACCACACTGCCCCGTGGCCCAACATTTCAGTTCCCCCTCCCACTCTGTCGAGGACATGGAGGTCATGGGCCTCCTTCACCACCGCTCCCTCACCACCAGATGCCTGGAGGAAGAACGCCTCATCTTCTGCTTCGGAACACTTCAATCCCAGGGCATCAATGTGGACTTCAATAGTTTCCTCATTTCCCCTTTCCCCACCTCACCCTAGTTCCAAACTTCCAGCTCAGCACTGTCCCCATGATTTGTCCGAACTTGTCCTACCTGCCTAGCTCCTTTTCCACCTATCCACTCCACCCTCTCCTCCCTGACCTATCACCTTCATCCCCTCCCACACTCACCTATTGTACTCTATGCTACTTTCTCCCCACCCCCACCCTCCTCTAGCTTATCTCTCCACGCTTCACGCTCTCTGCCTTTATTCCTGATGAAGGGCTTTTGCCCGAAACATCGATTTCGCTGCTTCTTGGATGCTGCCTGAACTGCTGTGCTCTTCCAGCACCACTAATCCGGAACCTGGAACCTGCATCCCCTAGCCCAGAGGTAGGGATACCTTTGCTTTAACTAATTAGGCACAACTTCTATTTGCCTTATTACCTTCAAAGCTTAGGTATTCAGCAACCTACCAACAGATTTTGATACTAATGGTACTCACCAGAATCTGATTCCTGAGCTTATTTGAGAAATGTTACACATTGAGATGATTGTCTCTGTGTTGGTGGACGAAGGCCTTGATGATGCATCCCCTGTTGAGCATAAGAGATATAGTTAGTAAGTTTGCAAATGACATCAAAATTGGAGGTGTAGTGGACAGTGAAGAAGGTTATCTCAGATTACAATGGGATCTTGATCTGATGGGCCAACGGGCTGAGAAGTGACAAATGGAGTTTAATTTAGATCAATGTGACGTGCTGCATTTTGGGTAAGCTAATCTTAGCAGGACTTATAGACTTAATGGTAAGGTCCTGGTGAGTGTTGCTGAACATTGGAGTGCAGGTTCATACCTCCTTGAAAATGGAGGTAGATAGGATAGTGAAGAAAGTGTTTGATATGCTTTCTGGTATTGGTCAGAGTATTGAGTATAGGAGTTGGGAGGTCATGTTGTGGCTGTACATGACATTGATTACGCCACTGTTGGAATATTTTGTGCAATTCTGGTCTCCTTTCTATTGGAAAGATGTTGTGAAACTTGAAAGGGTTCAGAAAAGATTTACAAGGATGTTGCCAGGGTTGGAGGATTTGAGCTATAGGGAGAGGTTGAATAGGCTGGGGTTGTTTTCTCTGCAGCGTCAGAGGCTGCGGGGTGACCTTATAAAATCATGAGAGGCATGGATAGGATAAATATACAAATTATTTTCCTTGGGGTTTGGGAGTCCAGAACTAGAGGGCATAGGTTTAGGGTGTGAGGGGAAAGCCATAAAAGGAATTGGTGAGGCTAGTACATTTAAAAGGATTCTGGATGGGTATATGAATAGGAAGGGTTTGATATCTGATCAGCATGGACAAGTTGGATCCAAGGTCTGTTTCCATGCTGTACATCTCTATGACTCTGTGACTGTACCTCCTAAGAGGTATGCTTGGAGAGAACTCTTCTTCATTGGGTCATAGTTTAGAAGTTGGATCCGGAGATTGCATAGAAAAACACAAAGATTTGTTTGTGTCATGAGCTGGCACAGTTACCCTAATTTTAATGAGATGTTGCTGCTTGATATGCTTATGTGACTAGCTATTCGGTGTCTTTCTCATGAGATGGCTGTGGCTACTTCATCTCCCTCCTAGCACTGGCACATTGCACTTGCTAACCTACCTGTTTGGCAGCTTCTTAGAGTCATAGAGTCATAGAGATGTACAGTATGGAAACAGACCCTTTGGTCCATCCCATCCATGCCGACAGAGATATCCCAACCCAATCTAGTCCCACCTGCCAGCATCCGGTCCATATCCCTCCAAACCCTTCCTATTGATATACCCATCCAAATACCTCTTAAATGTTGCAATTGTACCAGCTTCCACCACATCCTCTGGCAGCTCATTCCATACACGTACCATCCTCTGTATGAAAAAGTTGCCCCTTAGGTCTCTTTTATATCTTTCCCCTCTCACCCTAAACCCATGCCCTCTAGTTCTGGACTCCCCAACCCCTGGGAAAAGATTTTGTCTATATATCCTTTCCATGCCCCTTATAACTTTGTAAACCTCTATAAGATCACCCCTCAACCTCCGATGCTCCAGGGAAAACAGCCCCAGCCTATTCAGCCTTCCCCTTGGAGCTCAGATCCGCCAACCCTGGCAACATCCTTGTAAATCTTTTCTGAACCCTTTCAAGTTTCACAACATCTTTCTGATAGGAAGGAGACCAGAATTGCACGCAATATTCCAACAGTGGCCTAACCAAAGTACTGTACAGCTGCAACATGACCTCCCAACTCCTGTACTCAATACTGTGATCAATAAAGGAAAGCATACCAAACGCCTTCTTCACTATCCTATCTACCTGCGACTCCACTTTCAAGGAGCTATGAACCTGCACTCAAGGTCTCTTTGTTCAGTAATACTCCCTAGGACCTTACCATTAAGTGTATAAGTCCTGCTAAGATTTGCTTTCCCAAAATGCAGCGCCTCGCATTTATCTGAATTAAACTCCATCTGCCACTTCTCAGCCCATTGGCCCATCTGGTCCAGATCCTGTTGTAATCTGAGGTAACCCTCTTCGCTGTTCACTACACCTCCAATTTTGGTGTCATCTGCAAACTTACTAACTGTACCTCTTATGCTCGCATCCAAATCATTTATGTAAATGACAAAAAGTAGAGGACCCAACACCGATTCTTGTGGCCCTCCACTGGTCACAGGCCTCCAGTCTGAAAAACAACCCTCCACCACTACCCTCTGTCTTCTACCTTTGAGCCAGTTCTGTATCCAAATGGCTAGTTCTCCCTGTATTCCGTGAGATCTAACCTTGATAATCAGTCTCCCATGTGGAACCTTGTCGAACGCCTTACTGAAGTCCATATAGATCACATCTACTGCTCTGCCCTCATCAATCTTCTTTGTTACTTCTTGTCAATCAAGTTTGTGAGACATGATTTCCCATGCACAAAGCCATGTTGACTATCCCGAATCAGTCCTTGCCTTTCCAAATACATGTACATCATGTCCCTCAAGATTCCCTCCAACAATTTGCACACCACTGAGGTCAGGCTCACCGGTCTATATTTCCCTGGCTTGTCTTTACCGCCCTTCTTAAACAGTGGCACCACGTTTGCCAACCTCCAGTCATCCGGCACCTCACCTGTGACTATTGATGATACAAATATCTCAGCAAGTGGCCCAGCAATCACTTCTCTAGCTTCCCACATAGTTCTCGGGTACACCTGATTAGGTCCTGGGGATTTATCCACCTTTAACTGTTTCAAGGCATCCAGCACTTCCTCCTCTGTAATCTGGACATTTTGCAAGATTTCACCATCCATTTCCCTACAGTCTATATCTTATATATACTTCTCCACAGTAAATTCTGATGCAAAATATTCATTTAGTATCTCCCCCATTTTCTGTGGCTCCACACAAAGGCCACTTTGCTGATCTTTGAGGGGCCGTATTCTCTCCCTAGTTACCCTTTTGTCCTTAATATATTTGTAAAAACCCTTTAGATTCTCCTTAATTCTATTTGCCAAAGCTATCTCATTTCCCTGTTTTGCCCTCCTGATTTCCCTCATAAGTATACTCCTACTTTCTTTATACTCTTCTAAGGATTCACGCGATCTATCCTGACTATACCTGACATATGCTTCCTTCTTTTTCTTTACCAAACCCTCAATTTCTTTACTGAAAAATGTGTTGCTGGAAAAGTGCAGCAGGTCAGGCAGCATCGAAGGAACAGGAGAATTGACGCTTCATCAGGAATCCTGCTCCTCAGATGTTGCCTGACCTGCTGTGCTTTTCCAGCACCACACTCTCAACCTAGTATTTTGGAGCCTAGAAGGATCTAGTTGGGAGCAGACCCTCCTGCCCCCACTCATTACATTTTGCATTTTTGCCTGCACATGAATATACAATGGGATGAGAAGAATTTGATCACAGAAGTTCTAGATCACCCAGAGCAGAGCTCCCTCCCACATTTAGGCCTGCCTCCACACCTAGTCTCAGTAAAAAACAAGGTTCTGCCCATTGTAACACACTAAATAATAAGTAATACTTGGCTACAGCTGTTATGAATGATGGGAATGGCCTTGTTGCTGCAGAACACTGCAAGTAATTGGACCATTCCATATCACTTGTTCTTTGTGGAGAACAGTCGCAAAGAAAAATACATTTGACCACAAGTCCATCAGGAGGTGGTCAGCACATGGCATCCTTGACACCCTGCGGGAAATGGAAAGGGTGGATCCTGTCAGGTTGTTCCCGGAGCAGACTGTCAAAGTTATTTGGCAGAATGCCTCATCATCAGAATTTTCCAACACGCACAAAGACTTAGCTGGAGGTGAGATCCTTCATCTATGTCCGGACTCTCTGCACCACCCCATGTTGCCCTCAAAGCAACTATGGTGGTGGGGGTAGAAATTGTCACACATTTCCTGCTGGAATATCAAACAACAATGAGAATACAGCAAGGAGATAGAGTACTCGGTGTTGTAGTGAAATGTTAAAAATCTCTCTCTGTGTCGGCAAAACAAAAGAACCAATCGTTGATGTCAGGAAGAATAGAGGAGGACACCCCCCCATCTACATCAACAGACCTGTGGTTGAGAGGGTTGAAAGCATCAAGTTTCTTGGAGTGATGATAACCAACAATCTGTCTGGCATCTCCCATGTAGATGTGATGGTCAAGAAGGCACAACAGCATCTCTTCTTCCTCAAGCAGCTCAGGAATTTCAACAAGGACTCTCACCAATTTTTACAGATGCACCACAGAAAGCACGCTATCTGGATGCATAATGGCTTGGCACAGCAACTGCTCTGCCCAGGACAGTAAGAAAGAACAGAAAGTAGTGCACACAGCCCAGACACCATGGGAGCCAACCTTCTTACCATGAACTCTATTTACACTTCTCACTGCCATGGAAAGGCTGTACACATCCTGCCCAGTAATACTCTCTTCCAACCTCTTCGGTCAGGCAGAAGATACAGAAGCTTGAACACAGCACCAACAAGTTCAAGAACAGCTTCTTTCCTGCTGTTATTAGACTGCTGAATGGATCTGTTGAATTTCAAATCTAGTGTTGACCTTGCTCTTGTGCACCTCCTGTGCACTGTAACCTTGTATGCCTCACTCTATTGAAGCACCCTATGATCTGTATTGTCCTTGTTTGTTACGATCTCCCTGTACTGCTTGCAAACAAAACTTTTCACTGTACTTAGGTATATGTGACAACAATAAATTGAATCCAATCAAAAAGGAATGTGCCTTTGCAAAGGAAGTCTGGAGAGAACTTCAGTGATTATTGTTGAGGTTCATCTTAAGCAGCTCTGTGATGCAGGACTCTGTATCGTACAGTCTATTCTCTGGGAGGCACAGAGACAAACATTGACTGCACCTGGAGGACCATCCATATGGTGAAATATACTCTTTGGTCTGCCTGAAACTTGTTGGTCTTCCAGAGCAAGAAGTTGACCTTGATCGAGTTTTGCAGACTGGCCCACCAAGATTCCGGATGACACGCTGACGGATGCATTAAAGCTTGGGGCAGCTGCCGCCAAGGCACAATGGGGAAAGACTGTTGACTAAGGTCTTTCTGCTGGAGTTAATTGAGGGTCCATTCAGTTATTGGATCGCCTAAGTGCCTCAATTTTATGTAAATATAGTCTTGTACAAGTAAGGAATGCCTTGGGTTTGTTTGTTGGATAGAATCAAACCCCAATGTTTATTTGTTTCTTTATATGCTACTGTACAGAACAGAACTGCATTTGTGACTATGTTAAAAAAAACAAGTTGGTTAGGAGTTCATACCAGTAAGCAACTTTCAGGCTGATGTTAAGAACTGGTTCTTCATAGAAACGATGATCAATATATGGAATAAGCTTCTGAACAGTCAGTCACTTAGGCTAAGCAAGGATGCTCTTGCATAAATTATCCCATTATTATTTTAGGACTAAACTGATTGCATTTACATAAGAAAGAGAAATTAGCATAATGCTATTTTTAAGTAGCCTCTTGACAGGAGTAGCTGAGGCAGATGGTGGCCCTGTTTCAGTGGTGACCCTCTGTATTTTTATGCAGGATTTTTTTTGGACTGTCCCATATCTGTTTCCACCACCTCCACTGCTGCACTAGCTGTTGGTCACAACTGCGTGTTGTCTTGCACATCTACTGCAATTTGAGTTTGTGGTCACAGAGGCAGTAAGGCTAAAATAGGTGCATGTAATCCCCCTCAGAAAAGTAATACTTGCACCATGTCATTGCGTCTGCTCATGATCTGAATGAGCAGACCTCAAAGCAACAAAAAGGGTGGTGGAGACTTGTGTAACATTATCATTAGGTGACATGCTGATTTTTTTTGTGCTGTGCACCATAAGCCATGCTCATAAACAAGCTCTTTCTCCCTGCAGACTGGTGTATGATTTTATGTACACCATTCCTAGTAATGTAGTATTGCCTCAGGATTGAACAGAATCCTTGTATTATACTTGCGCTTTGGAAGATAGAATAAGAATTCCATCAGATAATATTGTAGGCTGTGAAGTACAGGACAGGTTTATAAAAAAATCTGCTAAGTAGTAGGAAACACGGTTCACTTTCCATTTTCTGTACGGAAATTTGAGCACTCTCCTTCAGTAGAAAACTAATGATGGGTTTAACACCTGATTTGCAATGAGTGGCAATAATAAGTGGCATGAATGGGAATAATTCATACAGCATATATCAATAGTTTTTTTTATTGTAAGCTGCATCAAAACACAAAAACACCTAGTTTTAGCTTTGGATAATGTGGGCTTTGATGAAGTAAGGTATGAAATAGAAGTGTATCTCCTGCTTCAGAAATAAAAGTTATTTTAACTTCTGTGCCTCACTTAATACCCTCAGCTGATATTTAACTTCTGCAGGAAACAGCAGAAAAACATGATCCAGAGGTCAGTCACTGGTAAACAGTTGGTGATAGAAATGGATCAGATCATGAGATGGAGGAGAAGAAGTCTAGCATTTGGCTATATGCTATACTGCTCAATGATATTATGACTGGTCTGAAAATCCTTAAGTCTACAGTTCTCCCTTTTCTCAATATCCTTGATTCCCTTATTGATTAAAAATCTATCTACCTTTGCCTTGAATATTCTCAATGGCACAGACTCTGTGGTAAAGAGTTCCACAGATTCACTGTCCTCTGAAGGAAGGAATTGCTGCTCAGCTCTGTCCTAACTGGGAAACCCCTTGCCCTGAGATTACAGTCCAGGTCTTAGAGTCTCCCACAGGGGGAAACAGCTTATAGAATTATAAGCACAGATCCTTCAGTCCAAGTCGTCCATGCTACCTAGGTATACTAAACATAACTAGTCCCATTTGCCTGCGTTTGGTCCATATCCCTCCAAAACTTTCCTATTCATTTAACTGTCCAAATGTCTTTTAAATGTTGTAATTGTACCCATCTTTACCATTTCCTTTAGTAGCTCATTCCATACACACATTACTGTCTGTGTGAAAAAGTTGCCCCTCGGGTCCCTTTTAAATCTTTCCCCTCTTACCTTAAATCCATGCCCTCTAGTTTTGGACTCTCCTACCCTTGGGAAAAAATACCTTAGATATATTCCTTATCCATGCCCGTCATGGTTTTATAAATCTGTGTAAGGTCACTTCTTGGCCTCGTTGCTCCAGGAAAGAAGTCCCAGCCTATCCAGTCTCTTCTAATTCAAATATTTCAGTCCCGGCAACATCCTTGTAAATGTTCTCGGAACCTTTACTAGTTTAACAACATCCTTCCTACAGAGTTATATGCAGTATTCCAAAAGTGGCCTCAGGTGCAACATAATGTCCTATCTCCAGTGCTTTGACCAATGAAGGCAAACGTGCCAAACGCCACCTTCGCCATCCAATCTTCATGCGGTGTCACTTTCAAGAAATTATGTACTTGCACCCCTTGGTGCCTCTGTTCAAGAACACTGCCCAGGGCCCCACCATTAACTGTAAGTCCTGCCCTGGTTTGCCTTCCCTAAATGCAACACCTCACATTAAACTCAATCTGCCACTTCTCAGCTTATTGACCCATTTGATCAAGACCTGCTTCTACTCTTAGATAATCTTCTTCACTGTCCCCTATGCCACCAATTTTGGTACCATCCACAAACTTACTAAAAAAAACTTTTATATTCTCATCCAAGTTGTTGATATAAATGATAAACAACAGTGGGCTCAAAACTGATCCTTGTGGCACACGGCTGGTCACAGGCCTCCATTTTGAATAAGGATGTTGTGAAACTTGAAAGGGTTCAGATTTAGATTTCCTACAGTGTGGAAACAGGCCCTTCGGCCCAACAAGTCCACACCGACCCTCCAACCAGACCCATTTCCCTCTGACTAATGTACGTAACACTATGGGCAATTTAGCATGGCCAATTCACCTGACCTGCACATCTTTGGACTGTGGGAGGAAACCAGAACACCCAGAGGAATCCCACGCAGACGCAGGGAGAATGTGTAAACTCCACACAGGCAGTCGCCCGAGGCTGGAATCGAACCTGGGACCCTGGTGCTATGAGGCAGCAGTGCTAACCACTGAGCCCCCGTGCCACCCAGAAAAGATTTACAAGGATGTTGACAGGATTGGGGGGGTTTGAGCTATAGGGAGAGGCTGAATATACTGGGGCTGTTTTCCCTGGAGCATTGGAGGCTGAGGGGTAACCTTATAGAGGTTTATAACATCATGAGGGGCATGGAAAGGGTAAATAGACAAGGTCTTTGCCCTGGGTTGGGGAGTCCAGAACTAGAGGTTTAGGGTGAGAGGGGAAAGATTTCAAAGGGACCTAAGGAGCAACTTTTTCGCACAGAAGGTGGTGCATGTATGGAATGAGCTGCTAGTGGAAGCTGGTACAATGACAACATTTAAAAGGCATTTGGATGTGCATATGAATAGGGAGGGTTTTAAGGGACCTTGGCCAAGTGCTGGCAAGTGGGACTAGCTTCATTTCGAATATCTGCTTGGTGTGGTTGAGTTGGACCGAAGCGTCTGTTTCCGTGCTGTACATCTCTCTGACTCTATAACAACACTGTACCATAATCTCTGTCTTCTATCATTGAGCCAATTTTGAATCCAGTTTGCCTGGACCCCATGTGATCTAACCAGTCTACCATACAGAACTTGAAGGCCTTGCTAAAGTCCATGTAGATAATGTCTCCCATTCTATCTTAATCTATCTTCTTCTCAGCATCTACTTTATCAAGCACCTAAGAATCTTATAGGTATTTTTAATCAACTTGTTCCAAAGTGTAATGTCACATCTCTGGAATAGGTAGAGATGAACTTGAGTTTAACTCAGAGGACACTACCACTGCACCACAAGAGCCCCCTAAGAATCTTTTACGTTATGATAAGATTTCAGCTCATTCATCTGAAGGAATGTGGTCCTTGGACTGATGCAGGAAGCTGAGAGTTATCAACAATGTAGGCATCATGAAAGCTTAAATGAGTTGGACATTGATTGGATAGAAACCTTCCCTGATACTGGAGTTAATGATGTAATGATATGTGTAGTGAGCAGAACCGAAAGCAATATGCTAATTGTGATCTGATCTGAACTTGTTCAGTAGAACATCTCTCTGCTTTTATACTTAACGCTACTATTTCTAAACCTGAAGATCCACATGCTTTTCTACACAATCTCTCAATATGTTCTGTTGTCTTCATTAATTGGTACACATGTAACTCCAGAACTCTCTGTTCATTCACATTCTTTAGAACTGTGCCATTTTGTTCACATTGATTGTCCATGTTCCTTCTACTAAAATACTCACCCTTCTCCATATTAAATTCAGTCTGTTCTTTTCTTTCTCATTCTGTGAGCCTGTTGCAGGTGATTCGTATCATTCTCACTACCTATGGCATTAGCAAATTTTGAACTTTGACTCTGTCTTCCAAAATGTAATTCATTTGGATAGGGCAAAGGATTAATAGTCCTATCATTGACAGTTGGGGAACACCATGGTTTATCAAGATTCAGTCTCAAAAATAGCCATTTGCTATGATTTTTTTTGTCATTAAGACAAGTTTTTAAAAATCCATTTGGACATTAACTATCCAATTCCATGACCCTCTATTTTACTAGTCAGCCTTTTATGTAGGGGTACTTTGTCAAATGCTTTCTTAAAATCCACATAAACAAGATCTACCATAATTTCTTCTCCTTTCTTCTCTGTTACTTCATCAAGTATCAAATGAAATTGGTTAAGCATGATCTGCCTTTTACAATTCGTGTTGGTTATTCTGAATTCTGTCTCCAAGTTGGGTTTCTTCTTGAACATTGTTTCTAAAATCTTACACCACTGATGTTAACTAACTATCCTGTAGTTGTTATGACAGTCCTTGGGCACATTCTTGAATATGGATGTTGCATTGTCCACACTCCATTCTCACGTCTCTCTGCACATCCTCAATATTATAACATAGTCAGGAAGTAAGGACTTCTTAGTTGCAAACTGTTCGATTTTTACATCAGTGTAAGCACATGATTAGAGTTGTAAACCATTTGCGAAATTTCCAGACTGAAAAAGAGTCCCAACAAGTTGTATCCCATCCCAATTAACTCAATCAACCATCAAGATGATTTCAATTCAAAAGTATGGTGTTATAATCAAAAGCAAAATATTCATTCTGTTTGTCTCCTTTTTGCATCAAAATTGGTAAAATGAAAAATTGAACAAGTGGCATCAGAATATACTGCTGAGAATATATTCATATTCATGGCTTATGCAAGACACATGGGGTATTGTCCTGTGGCTGCCTAGCAATCCTTTTTGGACTTGATTTATGTTTCACAAACCTAGGAAGTCAAAAGCAACAAGACCTCCAACCCTGTAGTAAGGCTGCAAGCCTCTGTCTCCTCCATTCTTGACTGAAGTACACAGGAAACTGATAAAGACTGGGAGTCTCAGGATTTTAATGACCTTGCAAACCCTGAAATGCTGAACTGTGGCTACTTTCAAAAAGCATGGGATCAATTTAATTTCCATCTGAACAGAAGCTTGATTGAAAGAATTTTCATCAGTCTATTTTTGTTAGCATTTCAATTTCATCAACAAGAAAATTGTGACAAGTCATCAAAGTCTATCTTTTATTTTTCAGACCATTGACCAATAAAGGTGCTTTTTTTTTGCCCTTTTAAAAATATAATTTCTGCAGCATCTTTTGTTGCTTTTGTGTTTTGTGTGTGTTAGAATCAAAAAGGTATATAGTTCTAATTCCTAATGTTGTTTGGCTGTTAATCAGTTTTCCTAATACCTTTTAAAAGTGAGTTTTGTTCTAATGAACTCAACAAAAAAAATCCATTTGTGATAAAGTGGCCTGGAAGCAGTCTCTTTTACTGAGTAATATTACAACAGGGAGACAGTCGGCATTTTGGTGATTAAATGAAACCATTTATGAGTGGTGTGATTTACAGTGCACTCCTTCTACCAGAGACATAACACTCCTAAATTCCTTTAAATATTTTTTCCTTTATTTGTCATTCCCTTACTTCAGCAGAAGGTGTTGTAACCTTAATGGATTCATTCCATGGGAATGGGTGGCTCACTGTGTTCAAGTGACTAAAATTCATGTGTGAGAGTGGCAGTGCGCATTGTCTCCTGCAACGTGAATACCTGTGCCAAGGCTTGTCCTACCTTCACATGAATTTGACACATTCATTATTAGCAGGGAGGTAGGCTTGGAGGTAGGCTTGGGTTTATTAAGTTTTGACCAGATATAAAATGGTGATATACACTACAAATATAATTTAATATATACAAGAAATTCATATGATTGCACTTCAGCTAAGGTGAACTATTAAAATTAAAAGCATAAACATGTTCTCTGAACATGCACAGAACCTTGAGATTTAATTAAAGCTCATCAATTTCTCAGCAGTGCTTGTTGTGTATATTTTTTAGAAAATCAGAATATAGTCAGGCAAAGTCAACATGGCTTTGAGAAAGGGAAATTGTACTTGACAAATTTAGGAGATCTATTTGAAGATATAACAAGGAAGGTGGATAAAGAAGAACCAGTAGATGCAGTGTATTTGGATTTCCAATATATAAATTAAGAGCCCCGTTCTGATGTTATGGATGATACTTTAGCATGGAAAAAGGATAGGCCAAGTAACAGGAAACAGAGTTGGAATAAATGAATAAACACATGTTCAGGATGGTAGAGTGGTAGAGAATGGTAGCGTGTCAGAGGGATCACTGCTGAGGCCTCTACTGTTTATAATCTGAAGTAATGACTTGAATGAAGGGAGCAATTGTGTTGTCAAATTTACTGATGTAATTGAGGTGGGTAGGAAATAGAGTCCACAACGGGGCAGGATAGTGGAAGCTAGATCACTTAATTTGTTCAAGACTGAGTTAGATCTATTTTTGATTGGCGAGTGAATTGAGAGATATGGGGGACCATTAGGAAAATGTATTAAAGCCACAATCAGATCAGCCATGGTAGAGCAAGTTTGAGGGGTCAAATGACCTACTCCTGTTCCTATTCATTTATCATGTTCTTATATTGTAAACTATAACCACTTATTATCATGCTCTGTGCATCATGTTCAACAGATAAATATAGTTAGAATCAGGAATGGGAGGTAAGTGAATGGAGTAGAATGGATTATTTGATGTTAGAGTCAAGTACTCATTTATAGTACATGGTAGATAACATTTTATGATAGATATGATTATCTCTGTGCGGCAATAGTCTAATGGTCCTGTGATGATGGCTTTAGTCAGGATAATGGTATGATTGGTTAGGTCTGGAAAGATGGTAGCTTCAATGAAGATGAAAGCAATTGTATATAATTGGATTACTTACAGTGTGGAAATAGCCCTTCAGCCCAACAAGTCCATATCAACCCATTTACCCAACACTGTGGGCAATTTCACACAGCCAATTCATCTAACCTGCACATTTTTGGACTGTGGGAGGAAACCCATTCAGAACACAGGGAGAATGTACAAACTCCACACAGTTAGTTGCCTGAGGCAGAAATTGAACCCAGGTCTCTGGCGCTGTGAGGCAGTGGTGCAGCCACTGTGCCACCGTGCCACCCATAATGGGTGTCAAGAAATGTGCAAGGTTGTATACTATATATTTTTTATTCAATTCTTTCTATTATTGGATAGTCTTTGAGTATAATTACTCAAAATATCATAAAACGTAATAGTTTCTTTGATAAATTTGTATTGATTATATTATACCGAGCTGATCTTACTAGCACTGTTACAAATGAATGACTATGCATGTACACAGATCTGCATGTTATCTGTATTTCCTACATATATTTCTTGTTTTGAGGAAACATTTATATTTCTTACAAAATAATCTGAAATTGACAGTGTTAGTAACTTTTGCAGGTTAGATTAGATTCCCTACAGTGTGGAAACAGGCCCTTCTGCCCAACCAGTCCACACCGACGCTACAAAGAGTAACCCACCCAGACCCATTTACCTCTGACTAATGCACCTTACACTATGAGAAATTCACCTGACCTGCACATCTTTGGATTGTGGGAGGAAACCGGAGCACCCGGAGGAAACCCATGCAGACACGGGGAGAATGTGCAAGCTCCACACAGCCAGTTGCCCGAGGCTGGAAGTTGTTAAAGGTTACACATACTTAATAAATGGAGAGCTAAAAATCTAAAATGATAAAGTAAAACTCCCTTGCGCACTTCACAAGTCAAGTGAATAACTTAGATAGAGGTAAAAATTGAACTTTCATTTTCAACTTAAATTGATTCAGTAGCGAGCATTGAAGAAAGAATGTTCGTGAAATGTCCGATTTGTGCTATTAGTTTTGGATATTTCACCTTAAAAAGGAAATCGCTGCATCCTCAGACCAGCACATATGAATGATTTCAGTTGAGCCAACATCTTTTATTAGTAGTAAAACTTGATATCGTCAGTTATACAAAAAGAAATAAAAGCAAATTAAATAAATTACTCAGTCTTCTGAAGAGATTTGCTTTAGAGGTAAAGCAAATTAAACTGATGTATATTATGTATATAAACTTATGTTTTTACTGATAAAGAATTGACAGCAGTATTCAGATGGCAGATTCAGTATTGAGGGGTCATAGATTATCCTTTATTTTTGCAGGTAAATGTTGAAGACACTATTGAAATGTTACCGAAATCAAGACGCGCACTTACAATCCAGGAGATTGCTGCACTTGCAAGATCATCTTTGCATGGTTTGTGTGCATTCCTAATAATTTGTATCAACTCACTCTTAGGAGGTGGATGATCTAAAATTTAAATTCACTAAAGTGTGAATGCTTGGACAAATATGAGTGGGTTTCCTAAATAATTTGTATATGTAGTACTCCTACTCCTATGTAAAATATATTCTACTGATTGTAGAAATACTCAAAATCATGGTGTGGGATTACAGCAAGGGAACAAGTAGAGGTATAAACTCTAGTGAATGCAGGAAACAGGAATGCATCTCTTTCAGCTTGCTGCTTCCATCAACTGCAATAATTAGACTCTTGGAATTGAATACAAATCCAATGCTACATCTTCAGGCTATCTAGACATTTCGAAACTCTGGCCAAGTAAAGATATCTGATATTGCCCTGGAATGTCAAACTAGCTATTATTACATTAATAAACTATTATAATATTCAGGTCATTTACTAATCATTAGCTAACCATGAAAACCACATAGAATTGAAATTTTGAAAAAGGTACATTTTGTGATGCAATATAAACTCCTTTGACACGCCATTAAAAGAATGTAAATCTATCAAGTGACAGGTTAATTTTCCCTAGTTCCAGAAACTAGCTTCTAATTGCCTTCAGGGATAATGTGAACAACAAAAAATAGAATTAGAGCTTTTGGGTGGGTAAGAACCATTTGGCCTCTGAATCACACACCAGTTAGATGCAAAGTAGCTATCAATGTCATTTATCCATCCATTAATCAAACTTAAAAAAAATGTATTTAGCCAGAGAAAGAAATTACTTACTGTGGCAATTTTGTTTTGATCTCTAAAAAGATCAGTTGAAAAACAATTCTCCTCAAAATGGCCTCAGCAATAGACAGATAAAACCGGATTACGTGGCCTTAAAGAGACATAGCACATACAGACAGTAGCAGTAAACTATGTAATGTTCGTTAATAAATATGAACTAAAATAAGTAAAGTTGAAAATTAGAGACACAGATTGCCTTGTGGGATTGTGATTGTGGGTATACTGGAAATCTGACTTAAGGAAGGGCAGATCTGGGTATTAAATATTCCTAGTTAAAAGGTGTTCAGAAAGATATAGAGAGAAGGAGATGATGTCTTTGGTATTGAGGCATTGGACAAAGAGGATGTTTCAGAAGGTTCAGGGACAAAATTCATTTTGTTCAAAGTAAGGAATAATTACAAATAATTGCGTAACATTTCAAACAGCAGCTACAGGGAAGGGTATAGAGGAATTAATCTGCAAAGAAGTTGCAGAGAGGTGTAAACATCTCTGTGTAGTTATAATGGGGGATGTTAATTACCCACTTATAAACTGAGACAGTGGTATGTAAGGATCATTGAAGGACAAGCATTCCTGTAATGTGTTCTTGAGAATTTTTGACAGCAGTTAGAATCCAGTCTTAAAAGATAGGAGGCACCGCATCCTTGGGAATGAGGTGGGTCAAGTAACTGAACTGACAATGGAGTAATATTTAAGGGGACAGTGATGATTGTATCCTAAGGTTTAGGATAGTAGTGGAAAATGACATTGTTCAACCCAGAGTAAAAATAATTAACTGGTGGAAAGGGGACTTCAATTGGTCAAGGACAGTTAGGCCAGAGAACCTGAAAGCGAAGGCTGGCAGGAAAAATAACTGAACATTGAGTCACTTACAAAGAGGAGATGGGTTGGGCACAGTCAAGATATATTCCTTGAAAAGGGAAAGGTGGGGCAAACAAATCCAGATCTCACTGAATGACAAATGGAGATAAAAATTAAGTAAAATAGGTAAAAGTGTGATCATGACAGGTTCCAGTAGTAAATGCAGTTAAGAACCAAGGTGAATACTGAGGTTCAGAACAGAGGTGATAAAGTAAAAAGACTGCCAGTTAACATAGAAGAAAATCCCAAAGACTTCTGTAGGAACATTGATAGTGAAGGAATGGTTAAAGGAGGAATAAGATGGTCTAGGCCCCAAGAATGGAAACCACACACATAAACAAGAGACATGGCTGAGATGTTAAATGAATACTTCGCAGCTTTCTTTACCTAAAAGGCAGATGCTGCTCAGACCATGGTGACTGAGAAAGAAACCCAGTCCCAAGAAAGGTTTAAAATGATAAGAAGGAAGTAGTGGATAGGCATTTGGTACTTAAAGTTGTAAAGACACAGGGACAAGAATATCCCCTTGTTCTAAAAAGCTTGTAAGGTACTCTCAGCAAGTACAGACCAGTCACTTTTAAATTCAGTGGTGGGGAAATTTCTAGAAACAATTATTTGGGAGAGAATTAATAGTCACATTAAAAATGTGTGTTGATTAGACGAGTCAGCGTGGATTAGTTAAGGGAAAACCATGTTTAACTAAACTGCCAGAGTTTACAGTAACAGCGAGAAGGAGAGGCAATTTAATGTGGTGTATGTGAATTTCCAAAAAGCATTCGATATAATGCCACACAACAAACTTATGAGGAAATTTACGGGTCACAGGATTAAAAACGATGTGGATACACAGTTAGTTGCGGAAAAGCAAACAGAGTGATGGTTAATGGGTATTTTTCAGGTTGGAGAAAGACTTGCAGTGGAGTTCCCCAGGGTCAATATTGAAACCCTTGCCTTTTCTGATGTATATAAATGATCTTGACCTTGATGGTCTGGTGCCAATTTCAAAGTTTGTGGACAACACAAAACTTGGGAGAATTGTAAACTTTGGGGTGGACATTTTGATGGAGCGGGCAGTTTGGTAGTAAACCAAATTCAATGTAGAGAAGTGAGGGGTGCTAGACTTTGCTGCAAAGGAAATGGAGAGACAGTGTAAAATAAATAATTATATTATAAAGGTGTGCAGAAGCAAGACACCTGGGTGTATGTGTACATAACTCATTAAATGTGGAAGTAGAGGCATAGAAAGGTATTAATAAAGCATACAGCATTCCAGGCTTCATTAATAGGGACAGAGTACAAGAATAGTGAGGTTATGATGAACTTTTAACAAGTGCTGGTTAGACCTCAGCAGGGGTATTGTGTGCAGTTCTGGACTCCACTCTATAGGAAGATTGTGAATCTATTGGAGACAGTGTGGAGGGTTTTATGAGAATAATTCTAGGGATGAGATCCTTCAGTTATGAAGAAAGACTGGAGATGTACAGTTTCCTAGGAGAGAAAGCTGAGAAGAAATGTGATGGAAATTTATAAAATCATGAGGGCTGTGAACAGAACAGATTGGAAGAAACCTCTTGCTTGTAAATGGATTGACAAAGGACACAGTTTTAAATGTTTTGCAAAGAAAGGTGAGAGAAACCCCTTTTCACACAGTGAGTAGTCATGAATGCACTGACTATGAGGTGTGGTGGAAGCAGTAGAAGGTATTAGATGATTATTTCAGTAGAAACAATGTGCAGCATTACAGAGAACAGCAGGAGCTCTACACTATGTTAAAGTGCTCAGAGAGCTGGTGTACATGAGGGGTTGAATAGCTTCCTTCTGCAACATAACAGTTCTGTGATGCTGTGAAATTGCTTTATATGTTCTATTATAACTCTAACCTGGTATGTAAATAACTCCTAAAACCCCAAAATTCTGAATGTTAAACATTTAGTTGAGGGTGAGATGCTTAGGCAGCATTCTGTTATAATCTTTATAAGGTATAACCATGTTTGTATTTGGGTTTTAGACATAAAAGGTACATTGAACCGTGTTCTCTAGCCTTCTGTTTATGGTGAAGCCAAGATTAAGGGAGCTCAGCTGAGTCATTGGCTTTCCCTATGGTTTACAACAGCATCTGTTGCACTGTAGTCCTGATTTGGAAACTGGCTTCACTTCCTTATTATGATGCTTCCTAACTCCTCTGTGTACAGTTCATCCAATAATAGATAGTAGTTGAGCATTTAAATTACCAACGAAATGTATACTTTCAACAAATTTTCCAAACAGGAAACAAAAGCCAACTCAAAGCAGAAAGACATACAATGCCCTTCACAATCACACAATATCCCAAAGGATTTTACTGTGCAACCGTTGACATGCCTCTGAAGCTTAAGTTCCCTACAATGTGGAAACAGGCCCTTTGGCCCGACCTGTCCACAGCAATCCTCAAAAGATTAACCTACCCAGACCCATTTCCCTCTGACTAATGCACCTAACACTATGGGCATTTTAACATGGTCAATTCACCTGACCTGCACATCTTTGGATTGTGGGAGGAAACCAGTGCAGACACAGGGAGAATGTGCAAACTCCACACAGCCAATTGCTGAAGGCTGGAATTGAACCTGGGACCCTGGTGCTGTGAGGCAGCAGTGCTAACCACTGTGCCGCCCAGTGTAATCATTGTTAAGAATGCATTCACTAGAGTGAGAGAATAAAGATGATTGATTACTAAAGTTGAATAGTTAATTTGAAATCTGTGCTGATCACTGCAGCATTCTTATACACATCAGCTTCAGATATAGCTCAAGTTGTGTACACTTTTAAAATTCATTTGATTTTACTTTACACTAATAATTTAAGTTTGACTTTTTAATTGATTTATGGGATGTGGGTGTCACTGGCTGGATCAGCATTTATTACCCATCCCTAGTTGCCCTTGAGAAGGTAGTGGTGAGCTGCCTTCTTGAACCATTGTTATGCATTTGGTATAGGTAGCCCCACAATGCAATTAGGAAGGCAGTTCCAGAATTTTGACCCAGCAACACTGAAAGATTGATGAAATATTTACAGGTTTGGATGGTCACTAACCTGGAGGAGAACTTCCAGCCGATGACATTCCCATGTACCTGCTGCCTTTGTCTGTTCAAATGGAAGTGGTCATGGGTTTGGAAGGTGCTGTCTTGGGAGCCTTGGAAGTTCTGTTGTGGACTGTATTACTGAAACAATTTTTACAGTGAAATTGTTGATTTGTTCAAAATGATTTTATTTCTACATGTCCCTTCTTCTGAATCAATTTCCTTTCTTTTTTTTTCAGGTTTCTCCCAAGTTGTAAAAGACCATGTAACTAAACCTACTGCCATGGCTCAGGGTCGAGTTGCTCACCTCATAGAATGGAAGGGTTGGTGTAAGCCCATGGAATCTCCAATGACTCTGGAGATTGATTTCAATTCCTACTCAGACTTAAGTGAAGGTGAACAGGAAGCAAGATTTGCAGCAGGTAGATCAACTTTTAAATTCAGCCATTAAATGTACATATTATTTATTCATCTACCTGATCTGTAAAATACATGTTGAAAAAAATCTGTTAGATCCTTTTGTAGTAAAATGTGATGTACAGTTGTGAATGTCATGGATTTGATAAGTACAATGAATGACAATTCTGTTGTCAGCATGCATCGAGCACAGATTCTACATACTGTTAGAAAGACAAATAAGGAGACAAATTGACATGCACAACGTGAGAACTTTATAAGCAGTGGTAAGGCCTAGAATAATTTAGCTGAATTGGTTCAGTCATTTTAATATTAGTTTAGAAATGTTCTTTTTACATGCAGTAACAATCTTTAATTTGTCATCCTTCTAAATTTTCTATTTTCCTGAAGACATCAGCTGACCTTTTCGAATTGACTTAAACATTTAGGTGGGATCTCAATTTAATTCAGAGGAATGCATTTTTAACAATGCAGCAGTTGCTCAGTACTCCATGAAGTGTCAGTCTAAACTCTGGTGCTCTTTATCAATAGCATTTTGTTTTTCATTTGCACTGCACAATTGAATTATTATTTGGAAAGTTATGAATACAACGCAAAATAATCCCCTAAAATACCTCTGTTCCCCACAATAGTCTTAGAGTAATGGGTAGTTCTATGATAGGAGATAGAGGTTTAAGATTCCTTGATGTGTTCTAGCTCTAGGAACATTTGGTTAAACCAATTATGCACCCTTCAAATTGAATGGACTGATGGAGCTGTACCAAAGAGAATAACCCGGGTGAAGCACTCGAAGAGTTTATGGATATCAATTATGGAGGAGTCAGTCACCTTTATAGAACTCCTGTTTTCCATTTTGCTCGAGTAGAAATCATTTAAGCTGGGGAAGCTTGTGCAATCTCTGGAGGCAAGTTTGGTGGCTGGAGGGAAAGTGACACATTCTCCACTTCCACCATGATGCTGTGGCCTTCTCACCTTGTAGCCAATTGAGACGTTACGTGGCTAATTAATGCCACCTTAAACCCTTCATCCTACCACTATTGGTATTAACCCAGAGGGGAGCTTGCAGTATGATAAGCAAACCCATGTGGATTACATGCAGGTTTCTGGAGAAGTCCCTCATTTAAAGGCACTCAGTGTCTGATCAAGGGACCCAACCATCTCCCCTGCAGCCACCATCATTTACTGCTGGCCTGGAATCCAGCAATGATCTTAGGTACTGGTGGGTATCATGCAGATAGCAGCCATCTCCTCCCTGCCCTGATTGTCTAGCTGCTGTTCGTGGTTATGATTTCCATCTTTGGTCCTTGATACTGGCTAAGGCTTCTGCTGGTTTGTCAAGAGCCAAATTATTATATGATGTGATGAGTCATCTGCAAAAGAAGTGACACATGGTTCTTGCCAGTTCTTTAGCCAGCAGCCAAGGATCTGGTTACTTCCACAAAATTTTACCCAGTAACCTGAGTATCATCATAACACTTTTCATGAGAGTGGATTTTCTCCTGATAGCTTAGCTTTTGGATGAGAGCATTGCTCAGTGTAGTAATCAATTATAAAGACAGAATAGGTAATTCACACTAAATAATCTAATTTCATCTCAGACAGCAATTGCAGATTACAGAAACAAAAACTGAAATTACTGGACAAACTCAGCTGGTCAGGCAGCATCTGCAGAGAGATGTTTCAGATCTCCAGCATCCACAGTTCTTTGTTTTATTTTACTGGAGATAATATGATTGACCTCAGTTTTAAATAGGGATAGATTAGTCAAGCAATATGTTTCTCTTCATCAAGTAACTCTTGGTAGAAAGTGTAAGCATATGAACATTAGACGAGGACCAGACCAAACCTAAATATGCTGTTTTCAATTATTGTGGAGCTTGTTGACTTTTGTTGTCTCCCTATTGCATAAAACACTTGGTTCAGTGAGAGATTTTGGGATTTCTTTGGAATCAGACCCGGGTTGACATAAGCAACCTCAGGAGGATGAAAGAAAAAATATTCAAATTTGTGTTTCAGCTTTTAAACACGTAACAAGTGGTCACTAGACTTTGAACTGAACCTTACATTGTTAAGGCAAACACATAAAATCGATTTTGAGAGTGCTTGGATACAAAACTATTACCATCATAAGGAACAATATAGAATTGGCATATTCTATTTTGCAACAAGTATTTTTCTGCTGTTTATTGGGCTGTGATTTGTTTTATTGCCACTTTACAAATGAATAGAATTGATATAAATTTACTCACCTGATTAACTGGTTGTTCTCTTGTATATTGAAGACAGTCTGAACATCAGTTAGGTTCTCTTACAAACTCTATATAGTGGTGTCAATTCAGAAAACCAGTTTATTTGGAAGATTTGTGTTAAACAATTATTAATCATTAAAGATGAGGGTTAGTGTCTAGTAATGTTTCAGAGGAATACCTAAATACCAATTATTTTTCGTTTGACAGTGATTGAGTATCATATACAAAATGCCTGGAAGTTTTTGAACGTACTGTAATTAATGCCTATAATTTAAATTTTCTATTTGAACACATTTTGGATTTGATCAAATCCCTTATGATGTGAAGCCCCATGAAACTCACTTCTTCCTTCTTTAGATATGTTCTAGCCAGATCAGGTGAAACCAAATGGCTAAACCAAATATGCACCCTTCAGAATTGAGGGAGCAAAAATGGGGGACACACTAAGGGAGATAGCCAGAATGGGAGGCAGTGAGGGTTTTTCTTGGGACAAGGGCATCAATTGTGAGGTGAAGGTAAACCTCTGTTAGATCTCCTTTTAGCCTTTTTGGCCCAGTAGATATAATCTCATCATAAGAATGGTTTTTCCTTTTTTTTGTAAATATTAATTTGGTATGTCAGATTTTTAAATATCTGCTTAATTTTTAAGAATATTTTTAAAGATATTTTTAACATGCTTTCCATTTTATAACCCTATAAATACATTCAAATAATCTAGGACCAATGCAGAGTTTGTGATGTGCAACATCAGATTCACCACTGTATATATTTATATACAAGAGTATAGAAATTTGTTTGATTACATAAAGAAAATAGATTACTATTGTGAATGAAGATAGTTGACTTTTCACATTGCTGCAAATTTATTTCCATCCATGGCACTTGGTGCACATTTTAAATTGACAATCCATTTATTAATAACGCATTTGAGCAATTACAATTGGTAATATCACATTGTCACTGAGCTACTAACAGAAACATCACTATTTCAATTAGTCTTCTTTACATACGTTCTTAAAAACGTCCTCTCAAAAATGTTTTGTAATATTAGTGAATGGGTTGGAGTTCAAGGATGAATATCGTAGTTTTACAGATCTCGGGAACGCTTTAATTTGGTAGCACACACAGGTATTTACTGATTTCTGTTCACTCCATGTTTTTAAATAGAGTATTTGCATTTCAGGTGTGGCAGAACAATTTGAGATTGCAGAGGCTAAACTCAAAGCGTGGTCATCTGTTGACGGCGATGATTCAAATGATGACTCATATGATGAAGATTTTGTACCAACTAGTGACAGCACCCTGCCAGCTGGTAATGGTCCCTTTCAAACCACTTTTGTTCTGCTATCATTGTATTCTTTGTCACTATTATGCATCTATACTGAATTATATGGTAGTGGTGCTGCGATAGAAGTACACTGTTCTTTGTTATTGTCCTAAGTTTTCATGATTCTCCTTACATATATTACCTTGTGTCTATTCAAGTATAAATGAAGCATAAGCAGTATGGAGCCAATTAAACTATTATCATAATTCAAAATATGTTTGTGAATAACACATCTGTACTTGCATGAATAATATTTTGTGTTCTGTCTGTTTCTCTTGGTCTATATTTCCACCATTTGATTGCAGTTCTGAAACTTTTCAAGGATCAATTACTGTTCCTGCAATTTTTGTAACTTCACATGTCATCTCACAGTTTCTATCTTCCTCCAACATCTCCCTCCTCATCCTATCTCAAAGGGCTCATTTTATGTAAAACCAAAATACTATGGATGCAAGAAAGCTGATATAAAAACATGAATTGCTGGAAAAGCTCAGCAGGTCTGGCAGCATCAAGGTTTTGAGTTCGATATGACCTCTTCAGAACGTGTATTGCTACATGGCTGCTTGTCACAGCATGATGTATAAACATGATTAGGTTCCCTACAGTGTGGAAACAGGTGCTTCAGCCCGACAAGTCCACACCGACCCTCCGAAGTGTAACCTACCAGACACATTTCTCCTCTGTCTAATGCACCTAACACTATGGGCAATTTAGCATGGCCAGTTCACCTGACCTGCACATCTTTGGACTGTGGGAGGAAACAGGAGCACCCAGAGGAAACCCACACAGACACAGGAAGAATGTGCAGACCCCACACAGTTGCCCAAGGCTGAAATCAAACCTGGGACTCTGGTGCTATAAGGCAGCACTGTTAACCACTGCACCACTGTGCTGCCCCACATTTCATGTGTGACCCTTGACAACGACTGTAGGTAGGCTATCATGGTGGATCATTCTGGATCATTCGTCTCCTTGCTTAGCATCTAGTTACAAGCACTTCCAGTAGAGGGTCATTTTATAATATAAGGAGAAAGAGCCTGACCAGTTTTCTTGACTTTAATATGGGCATTGAAGTCAGATGCATCATCTCTGTCATAGATTTTTAAACTCTATTCTGGTCTCTTAGGGAATCAAGGAGAATGGGAATCAGGTTGAGGTATGGAGTTGAAGTCTAGGATCAGAGCTGAAAATGTGTTGCTGGAAAAGCACAGCAGGTCAGGCAGCATCCAAGGAGTAGGAGAATCGACGTTTCGGGCATGAGACCTTCAGCTCTGATCTCCAGCATATGCAGTCCTCACTTTCTCCTAGAAGTCTAGGATCATCCATGATTAGATTAAGCAATGGAGCAGGCTTGATGGCAAGATGGTCTAATCCAATTCTGGTGTTTTTATTCTGTGGTTGCTGAAAAAGTCTTACAAGTTGTTTGTGACATAATCTTCACCAGTCTTTAGCCCTCAGTCCGTGAAATCCACCTGGAATGTCTCTATTGATACCCTGTGAAACTGAAAAGAAATTTATAATTTGGCTGGTACACCTTAGAAAAGTGTGGCCTCAAACAGTAAAACAAGAAATCATGGTACCAAATATTCAGTTCTAAGAAGGCAAAAACATTGGGGAACTTCTTAGGGAATTATTTTGATAGGAAAAGGAAAAAATTTATTTTAAATAATTTGTTACTTTTTTTAGAATGTATTGTCTGTCCCATTCAGATTTTATCTTTAGAACATGCGATGAAATACTGTATGTGAATGCAATAAATCTCTACCTACTGTGAATGACTTTTGCCCAACAATCAAGACACTGTAGAACTATAATATCCAATCATATCACTGTATTTTTGAACTGCAATTATCTTATTGTTTCAGATGCAGCTGGACAGTACCCACAAGTGAATTACTCGAGAGAAATGCTGCATGGCCATTTGTGCAAACTCACAGTGAGACAGGCATCATGTGAGCAGGAAAGTGATTCCTCCCAAACTGTCTCCCCAGAGACCCTTTGTTCAAGTCTGTGCAGTCTGGAAGATCACCCTTTGCTTAAAATGGAGCTGGGGTCCCCCACCGAATTAGCCACAAAACTGTTTGGTCAGATCAGTGCAATGACTGGTCATAGGGACATGATCTCTCAGCTGCAACCAAACAGCAACACTGAATGTGCCTTTAGGAACCTTATCTGTGAGGACTCCTCTTATTCTGTGTCTTATGCTGAATCTTGTTTTACTCCGGAGGAAGATGACTTGTCATGTCAAGATTACAAAACCATCTGTAAGAAGGAGGACGGCGAGTATGAGGGACGTAGAAAAGTATCAGACGTTGCTTCCTCAGGTGTAGTATCTCTGGATGAGGATGATGCAGAAGATCAATGAATTCTTTGTGACCCTGGCATGTGTTTCTCCCTTTGATACTGGTCTTGAGGCGTCCAAACAATCGGTCTGTATTTTGTAAAAGACTGTAAAAATAACCTTTGCACAAATAATTGCCTGAGGTTTGATGCGAAGGTTCAAGCACTTCACAGGTTTGCATGCTATGAAGTGCCGAACTGTTTGCTGAAATGTTCTTAGCACGGTATGTAGCTCAAGCTTTGAGAATCTTTCGTACTGATCTTTAAATTACTTGCTCTGTTATTTTTCATGCTGGAAAGCATTCTCCAGTCACAATGGCATGGCTATGTCTTGTGCTAAAATGGCCAAATTATAATCTTCGTACAAGATTAAGCAGCTGCTGGAATGTTCTTAAAAACAGACGACATGTCTTTTTAAAAATATTTCACATAAGAGGTATTTGCTTTTAACCTTCTAGTTTTATACCATTCAACATATTATAGTCAGATGATAAATTAATTTTCAATGGTCTATTGAAAAACATGCAAATGTCTAAATCTTTTAAATTCCCACAGTTGAATCCTCTAATTTTGGATAAAATAGTTTCCACTGATGCAGTAAAGGAAAAGTGCATTATGGTTCAAATTTTATATTTTTGTATTTGTGTCTGCATCTTGTGAGGTATTGCTGTAAATTGGATTGCACGGGGCTTCAGTGCTGTTGCTGTAGGATATTTCTTTGTTATCACTGTGTGATATAGTCTATAAACAAAGAATACTGTGGTATTTCTGACTTTCATTGTCATATTGTTTAAATTGCAAGTGTTTTAACATATAATCAAGAATAATACAGCCAATATCCCACTCAAATTAAAATCACATGTGAGTGCCTGAAATACTGTTTGATGTGGCACGTTCAAAACATAAATCTCTTTTTTAAAAAAAAGTGAATCCTGTATGGAAGTGCGTGAATTTGATGACTATATTGGCCAATTTAATAATGATACATGGATGCAATTTTTTTTTTCTTTTCAATTCTATTCAGAAAGGTAGACTGTTAAGGTACCCAGGGATGCCATTATTTTCTGGCTAGGTGCTTCAGATCATGCACTCACATGTGAGGAAGTTGTTAATTGATGAAGGTCCTCGCCAATGGCTTTCTTTTTTGTGTTGCTGTTTTCCTGGCATGATAATGGTTTGGCAGTGCAAAAAACAGTTTCCATGCAATGTTTTATTGGCTGTAGCTGTTTTCCTGCAAAATTATGAGCAATTCATTCGCTTCAGATTGCCCATAACAATGACTTTGTTACATCTCATAAGCAACAGTTATGTTTGACTGGGTCTGGCTTTTCATTTGTAGTTAGATGCTGGATATGATTTATAAATGTTCTTTATTTTCCCAAGAAACATAACCTACCTTGAATGCCTACTGAAATGTTTTTGGGCTTGATGTAGCCCTGACTATACAGCAGTAATATTCAGTGCTCACACCCCTCCTCCTGAAACCTCCCCAGAATACTGACGTGGCCTGATTGCTTATGCTTTAACAGCATCTCAGGAGAGATAAGAGAGTGTATTTTTCCTCCCAGTAAAACTAAGAGAACCCGAGTAACAATTATTACAGACCAAAATTGGGAAATGAAGCTCTATAATTGGAAAAGCTGCAAGATCCGTCATACTTTGGCTGTAAGCGTTTGATCATATTGCCTGATTGTTTTGGATGTACTTGAGTCTGCAACTAAGTAATTGCTAGTCTTTGTTATACTTCTATTTTCGAACTGAATTACAGAGAGGGTGAAAGTGGATCATCTTTTTGATTAAGCGCAGGGCTATTTTGCTACAACTGGGGTTCTAATAAACCTTGCTGAATAAAGCGTTCCAAATTATTTTCCACATAGGCGTTAACAGAGGTTGCAGTTCTCTCCGTTACTAATTGTGCAAAGGTTTTGTAGCACTAAAAATTTTAGAATTTCCCAGTTAAATGGAAGATGCCACTGTGAATGTTCCTATGAAATCTACTTGCACTCATCTATTTTGTAATATTGTAAATGTAGTATGTGATACTGTTCCTTAGAATATAACTTGTGTCTTCTTTTGTCTATCATTTCCTTTGTTATAGCAACAATTAAGAATTCCAAATAAACTATCAGTAATGTTTCTTTGTTTGCTTCAAACAGCTTGTTGACTTTCCTTCATGGTTCTTTCAGTGTTTGGTAGATTTTGAACTTCATGAACCCATCACTTAAGTCTAATTAAATGCAATTGTTCTTAAATATGGAATTTAAATTACTATATGTTCCTTTGCGCAAATAATGGTAACTGTCTAATTTCTGCTGTCACTGCATTGGAAAAAATAAGATTTAGTAAGAAGTATTTCCTCTTGTCTTGAGAAAATCTGAAAAAATAAGGTTTTGGGAATAATTCTACTCAGACATGAAATATGATACTAATGGTGGTCTCTTAAAAAATTATTGTAACAGTATAATTTTTGAAACAAGAGCAGAAATACAAACTGGTAAGATCAATAAAGAAAATCTATGCATACCACCTATGGAATGTATACGCACAGTGTTGGTGAACCTATATTTGATCTCTCCTATTCATTGGATTCAGGGAGAGAATTCATGTGGAAGGACTGGTCCATCTGAAACTGCTCAGACAACTGCTGGTCTAGAACTGCATGGAGAGGAAACAAATGGAAGGGTGAAAGCCATGTTAATTAATCACACACAAAACATTTCCAATTAGGGATTTCACAATAAGTATTACTGCTACCCTATCCTCGCTTTTATTTTAATTGAATAATTATGCAATGTGAATGTTCAATTCTACTGTTAGAAGGCAGACACAATGATTATTATTTAAAATAGGCACTGACCATGAATACAGTATCAGAAACAAATTTAATTTCAGGAACAAAAGCTATCTAATTTCCTTCTGCACACAAAGAAAACTTCTTTCAGTCAGTACATTTCTAACAATATTTCAAACTTAAACAGGTGTCCTTATAAAATGTGTCATTTAATATCTCACTTCGTATTTCTTTATTGGCTCTATCTATATTAAATAATAAGGGGCCTCAAATCACAAAAAGATAAATTTCTATTATCAAATAATATTTAATCCCTTCTTATTTGTGATGCGATTTAAGATGATCTTTTTCCTCTGTCTTATTGGTTTACTTCTTAAATCTAATCCATTCACTGAATTACTAAATCGACTTCATATGTTCTAAGTACAGAAAATCTGAAAACACTTCAGTAATGTGTTCTATTAATTATATTACCTAATTAATCAAAAGCCATCAAATTAATTTTAAAAGCATTACTTGGTTTCTGAAAGGAAGTGGCCTTTCAGAAGCAGAGCTTTGCTTTGGAAGGAATATTAGAATTGGTGATGAATGAAAGGTAAGTGCTTGAACATCCAAAACATTTGATTTACTAATTTGCAATAACAAAAAAAACTTGAATGTTTGCAGTTCTGAAAGCAAGAACCTATTTATTTTCACATAACATCAACACCCAGGCTTGGTTCACACTTAGTTGAGGCTTTTTCTACCAACTCCTGGCTTAAAGAACTAAAGCCAATAAAAAGAGAATAAACTGATGTTTGTTCTAAACTGCTTGCTGCTTTTATTCATTGTGAATGTTAACTGCCCTGCATTAGTAACAAATTGGAATGGAATTCTTTTGTAGCATGAATGCTGGCTCAACCCAAACATTTATGCTGTTATAAGAAGTAATTAACTTGATATGGAGATAGATGTTTCCTAGCATGCTGGGTTTTGAGAACAACCATTGACAAATTAGACTAATTGGGCAATCCAAGAGGGTGTTTGTGTAATTGAAGAAGCAATTTAGGCTGTCTGATAATTTTATGTTTGTATCTTTTTAGACTTTGAAAAAGTAAATGTACTCAATATAGTAGTTACAGATTTTCTTACAAACATCCTTAGGATAAATCACTTGATAAGGTTAACTCAAAAGCATCTTGGAAGTTCAGAGAAAAGCCAAAATCTACAAAATAAATCTTAAATCCATATTTAAAACAATACACTTTTTGTCAAACTGGTTGTAGTCAGTGAATAGAATCCATTTAGGAACTGTGCATATTATTATACCTAATGGAATATATGACCACTTGCAGTGCAGTATCACCATATCTCAAAAGCAAAATCTTTGTTTGCACACTAATTGTCATTATAGAGCTGAAGGTGCAGACGTTGTGGATAATTAAATACGATGTATCACATAAATGTATTAAGGAGAGATTATTTTGAAGTGAACGTCTTTTACTTTTCTGCCAATGGTTTCTCCACACACAGATTGATTTTGGTTCCATTTTTTTCATACGGTCCTTTGGTTGACATGTTGCAGTAGCACAGATTTAGCTTTCATGTGTACTCTGTTACATACCAATTTCTAAACCTTCACTTTCCAAGACCATTGCTATGCCATCCACTTGCTGATTGTCATCATAACAAGTGTGAACCATTATCTCTTCTAGTTAAATAAGCGTAAGACTGCTTTCAACTACCTCTGAATGTACTGTTTCCCTACTGTATATTACAAATCAATCTCTCTTGTCTTTGATTCAATATAGGTTTTAATGGTAATTGATCTGTATTTGATTATTCTAGCCCATTCCCCAATCAATGTAATTGTGCTTGATTGTTTAAGCCTGTGATTGATCCCACACATCAAAGATGATTCTGGGTAAGTCCTGGGGCTTACACTGAAGGGTTTCTGTATGCTGAAACCTATAAGTTCAAAGATATGTTAAAGTTCTGGAAATAAACTGTTTGGATTTAGAACTGGAATCATTCTACATTGCTGTAAGATAAATCAGAGAAATGAGATATATAGTTACTGGGAAAATATTAGAAGCACACTAGCTTTTGGAGCGCCACTCCTTCATCAGGTGATGAACCAGCTGACGAAGGAGCGTCGCTCCGAAAGCTAGTGCTTCCAATTAAACCTGTTGGACTATAACCTGGTGTTGTGTGATTTTTAACTTTGTACACCCCAATCCAACACTGGCACTTCCAAATCGGGAAAATATTGATAATAGGTAGACATAATATACACTCACCTTCAAATCTTTTTAAGCATAGTCTATTGCAATACAGTTGGTGTAATTTCCCAGTACTTTTAAAATGTTTTTGACTATTCCTCCCCTCCACAATAGACTAATGAATACAGTCGGAGAATATGGAGAGGTTTAGGAGGGAATTTGAGAGGTTGGAGGCTAAGTACCTGATGGTATGACCACCCTGGTGAAGTGATTAAAATCTGAAATCAAGAAACCAGAATTAGGTGCCCTCTCATGGTTCAGATGAACTGGGACTAGGAGGCCTGGTTTCGAATCCCACCTGCTCCAGAGGTGTGCAATAACATTTCTGAACAGGTTGATTAGAAAAATAAGCTAATTTTTTTTTAAAAAGCCAGAATTAGACAACTGCTGATAGACCTGAAGTTTGCTGGACTGGGCAGATGTTACAGCCCATGTCGCAAGTTCATTCTTACAGCCAGTCACTGCTTGTCAATCCACATTGAACTCAGTGAAGCAACAAATTAGTTTTAAAATTCTCATCCTTGTTTGCAAATCTATCCTTGGTCCCATCCCTCTCTTTCTTTCAAATAAGACCATAAGACTTGGGAGCAGAAATTAGGCCCTTCAGCCCATCGAATTTGCACCACCATTCAATCCTGGCTGATAACTTTCTCAACCCCATTCTCCCACTTTCTCCCTGTAACCCTTGATCCCCTTGACAATCAAATACCTATCTATGTCTGTCTTAAATTCAATGATCTGGCCTCCTCAGCCTTTTCACCAATCTCTGGCTGAAGCAGTTTCTCCTGATTTAGAATGGAGATAAGAAGAAATGTCTCATTCATTGAATATTATCAAGATTATTTTTTTTTATTCACAATCCTCAGAATGTGGTTATCTTGGCAACTCACCACTTTTGCTTTATATTTACTCTAAATTATAAACTGATTATTTTGTCACATCTGAAAGCAAGCGGGAGAAAGTGGCCTTGTTGATAACTCAAACATGGAAGGGATACAGGGCGAATTTTGTGTTGGGAAACAATTTCCTTTGCTCCTATAATTTACCTTCTCCTCGCTGGGCAGCCAGTAATTGGCCATCACCAATACCTGATTGAATGAATAGAGACTGTCAGTACAGGAGCAAATGGACCCCTTTGTTTCTGCTCCATCTCCTTCACGCTGAAAGATTGAGTCCAGTCCACTCAATGTGTAAATTCTCTGATTATCTTTTGCTATTTTGAGGTTGTATTTGTGTTGCCAACTCTGAGTTGGAGGCATTCCTAAACATTCGGTCAGGTTGTGTCTATCTGACCATTTAACATTGCAAATGTCATTGTACTTTCCAAAGGTTGGGTTTCTTATGGTCAAAAATCTTTTGGTAAATTTACTGAGATGAATAACTGCATGAGGATTTTGACAAGGTAAAACCCCCTTTACATCCCTTAGCTATTATCTAATGGTAGTTTTAAAAATATCTGTGCATTGAAATGATATGCATGCTGTCACTCAAAGTTAGGAATCCAAACATATAGAGAATTAGAGACAGGAGAAAGTAGAAGAAAATAAAACCAGTAAACTAAAGAGTCATAAGTAGTGAAAATGCAGAAAGCAGGAAACAGAATTTTTAAAATGCATTCATGTGAACGTTTTTAGCTGATAGGTAAAAAGCCCAAGAGAAGAGGAGGACTTAATTTTCGAACAATCCATTAGAAAACAATTTGATAGAAATGATTGTAATATCATTAGTTTTAAGGCAGTTATGGAAAAGCAAGTTAGATTAGAAATAAATTAGATTTTCTGAAATTGAGAAATTTCACAAACTTGAGATGTGGTTTAATTAAAGCAAACTGGAACTGGCCATGTGTAGGTAAATTAGTGTGAGACATTCAAAGATAGTGAGAGTTCAACACAGGTACATTTCCTGAAAAAGCATGGGATTAAGTCCAGAACTATTTGGATATCAAATACTTTAAAGCAGAGAATAAAAATGGGAAGTGTTTATGATAAATGCGAAGGACTCAATATTGCAGAAACCCTGCGTATGAAGAGTGTAAGGTGAAATTGAAAAAAGAAATTATGAAAACAAAGACATGAAGTCCTATTGGCAGGATCAAGAAAAAAAATCTTTTTTTTATATCATATATAAAAAGCAAGAGGATAACTAAAGAAAGTGTGGGACCAATTCTGGATCTCAAGGGTAGCCTGCATGCGATGTTGGAAGAATTTGATTCTTAATGAATACCTACATCTGTTGTCACAAAAACATGTGCCAATACACACATTGCACTCATGGTAAAATGAAATAGAATTGATATAGAAGAGAAGGGTTAGGACATGTTAATATCTTTGAAAGGGGATAATTACCAAGGCTCACGTGAAATATATAAGAGTCTGTTAAGAGAAGCAAGAGAAGACCTAGTGGAATCTCTGTCCATTGTTTCTCAATCACTCTAGCTACATGCATGATGCCAGAATATTGGAGGATAAACATTAGACTGTGTAATGACAGGTCAGTCAGACTGACATTGATCGTGGGAAAATTATTGGAAAGTTTTCTGAAGGGCAGGGATAAATGTTCACTTACAATGACAGCATAGATTTATTGAGAGACAGCTATGTCTGACCAACAAAATTGACTCTCCTTATTCCCACATGTTTCACAGTAAATTGGCCAGAGTGCAAATTTGCCTGTAAGATCTGAGCTTTAAGAATTTAAAAACATGGTGTTTTAAACTACCCAATTAGACAGAGTGTTATCATCTAGTCTTAGATTAAATTAAAAGGATACAAAAGGTCTCTGTTGCCTATATGGCTCTCTAACTCATTTTCTGAAGCTAAATCAGTGCTTATAATAGCATCATGCTGGTACACAGTGTTTGAAAGATTTGCACAGTTGTTGTGTTATGAATGTGACAGTACCTTTGCCAAAGACCTACGAGATACATTTGCAGCTTTGCACAGAAGAAAATGTATTTAAAATTGCCTGTTTTATTTTGATACTATACCAGAGATACAGTTCCATGATTGATCACAATGTACTGGTAGAAGTGTGGTACTACCATGGCCTTATGGTGATACCAATTTATTATAATGGTACTGCTATAATTTTAGGCTGAAAGATAAGACTGAGTGATATGCAATTTTAAAAAATGTTCAAAATGAAATGGAGGTCTGTCAGTTTGTGGAAGAGAGAAGAATAATCTTCGGTTAATGATACAGATGTAGACCCTTTATCAGGAGTCATCAGGCCGGATGAAGCATTTCCATCTGATACATTGTCCTTACACAGATTTACAGCATTTCCATTTGAATATCTTTTGCAGTTTTTGTCTTTAATTTTGATATACCAAACTCAATTTTTATCAAATTTAGTGATCAGATTGGCCAATGTTTTTAAATAAAATTATCCCCTTACTAGCTACAAATAACTATATCGACAAAATACGTTAAATAAATACGTTAACTTGAGACCAACCATAATTTCTTTTAGCCCTTGTTTTATCCCTTTTTAAAATCTGTGTTAAACCTTAACTTTTTAAGATGATAGGTTAATTCCACTCAAATTATGACATCATTGCATAACTCATTTTTAATTTATTTCACACAACAATAAACATGTGAATTATATCTGTGATGTCCAATCAAAACATTACAGGCAATTTTAAATACAGCTTGAAGGATATTTTCATCTGCTGTGCACAGCTTCAAATGTACCTCCTTAGGTCTGGCAAAGATCCTGTCAGATCCATAAGACAAGAACTGGGCAAATGTTTCAAAAACTGCATAGCAGCATGATGCTATTACAAACACTGATTTAACTTCGGACAATAAGTAGGGTAAAATATTAATAATTGATATCACAAATAAAACAAATGTAGACCAAGCATATGGCGAATTTGCTTTGATTAATTTCAGTTAGGAATTTCACTCAATAACATTGTTTTTATTTTATGGATTAACTCTCCCATCCATATCTTAGTTGCACTGCATTGGCAATAGAGCCCTCTTCTGGTGAAAAATAGAATGTTTCAACACAGGTTTCTTAGATCAAAGAGTGCTGGCGTTAGGATTCTGCTCTCAGTTACATGATTAAAATGCTTATTTTCAAATGAGCTGTGGTTTATTTCATAAAGAAGAATACATTGAGAAAATGTGTACTCGAGAGGGTACGGAGGAGATTCACCAGGATGTCACTTGGGCTGGAGCTATTCAGCTATGAAAAGAGACTGGACAGGCTGGGAAGTTCTGAGGAAGTGTTACCAGACTCAAAACATTAACTGACTTTTCTTCACAGATGATGCCAGACCTACTGAGCTTCTTCAGCAACTTCTGTTTTTGTGTTGGATAGGCTGGGGTTGTTGATTTCATTTTTTTTTATTTCTTGAGAGCAGAGAAAGCTGAGGGGAGATCTGATTGAGATGTAAATATTTCTGAGGGGTAGATAGGGGAAAAAAAAACTTTTCCTATTTTAGTAGAGGGGTCAATCACCAGGGAGCACAGTTTTTAAATCTCCAGCATAGCAGTTCGTTGTTTTGTTATAATGGCATAGTTTGAAAGTAAGGAGAAAGAGTTTTAGAGGGGATTTCAGAACAAAAGTCACCCAAATGGCACCTGGAACTTGCTATCTAAAAGGGTGATGGGGCAGGAAGATCAAAATGTTTAATAAATATTTAGATGAGTCCTTGAAACACTATAGCATACAAGTGCTGGAAAATGGAACAAGAATAGATAGGTCCCCGATGGCTGGTGTGGGCAGAATGAGATCACATTATTTTACGATGTTGTAAAAACTCAATGACTCCGACTTGATTGTTATTACACTGATAAATATGGAGTTTTCTTTTTTGTGAGGACAAAAGTGATCATATAAGGACCTCTGAAAAATCAATTCAGCTATATTGAACGGAAAGTGAGTATGTGCGATGGACACAAAACATTCATTTATTTTACAAAGTTTTATTAAGCAGCAAGTATACATCTATTCAGCAAATCAAGCAAGTCACTGAGTAGTGAGTAGTAGTTCCTTTGATGATAAGTAGATGTAATTTCCAGTGGACTAACAGATTTTGGAAGGTGATAGCAATTATTTAATGAGACAAATAAAACATAACTAAATCTATTTCAGCAAAGTGAGTGGAACTAGTGTCTAAATATTTTGTTAACAATCTGTCATATGTCATCAGAATTTTGGTTCTTTTTGTGGGAAATTAAACATTTGTATGTGCAAATACTCATAATTGTAAACTTTCAGTTATGGCATTTAATTTAAAAAAATCTTCAATGCAATTAAATAAAATAAATGAGCAGAGAGGAATATTTCATTTGTGCAGACATACACATACCAATGATGTCAAACCCTAAGAAATAGTGCAAAATGCATAAAATGTCAGATAATTGGTGCACTTACAAAATAAACTATTGCTTTCTTAATCTAGCTTATTTGCTTCTGAGCATATTTACCAATCCATGTTCTTACATCTTGTTAAATTTTGGCTTCCATGAAAGTGATGTCATAGTTTGTTTGGCGAGAACAGTGAGAATATAATTTTTTTGTTGTAGTAATGCTGAACTCTTTCGAGGGTTTATTGAGTTGCAATATTACTGTGTTACTATATTATTACTGTGCTGTCACTGTAATAATACAGTAATATTACAGTATTACTGTATTATAATATAGTAATTATTACATTACTATATAATATTGTATTATATATAATAGTACTTTTATATAGTACTTGTCACTGGAAAATTGTTTATATCTTAACTTTTGAGCTACAGATATGTAATCTCTACAATCATCTTCTTTATTTCAATCTCAATTTCCTCATATATTTCACGTGTTATAAACCATATATGTGGTAAACACTATCAATATACCTTATTTCTTGGAACTGATTTCGACTCTAATATTTTTGACTCTAATTTTCCAATATATAGGATTGAAAATTATGGTGTAAGTATTTGTAATGAGAAGATTAACTGAAAAATTGGAATATTTCTTATGTAAACACTTACATAACTAACCGTGTAAGTCATGGCTGTTCTTGAACATAAGAACAGGAAGCAGGAATAGGCAATTCAGCTGCTCCACCATTTAATACGATCGTGGTTGATCTCATCGCAGTCCCGACTCCACTTTCCTACTCTCTTCATGTGAAGCTTTAGCCCTTTGCTAATTAAAAATCTGTCTATCTCCTCCTCAAATTTATTCAGTGCCCAAGATCCACTGCACTCTGGGAAGTGCCTAGAAATTGCCACACAAGAAGAAATATCTGTTAAACATCTACTTGTCAATTCCCTTTAGCATCTTACTTACCTCAATTTGATCACATCTCACCTTTCTAAACTCGAGCAGGTATAGGTTTAAACTACTTAATCTCTCTAGTAGGCAAGCATTTATCTCTGGAATTAATCAAATGAACCATTACTGAACTGCCTCCAATTCAAATATGCCTTTCCTTGGGTAAGGGACCCAAAACGGTTCGGGTGTGGCTTCGACAGTTGCAATAATACTTGCCTACTTTTATACTCCATTCCTTTTGCAATATATGCCAAAATTCCATTTTCTATTCTTATAACCTGCTGTACCTGCATCCTATCTTTCTACAACACATGTATGAGGAGATTCAGATCTCTGCACCAAAGCATTTTGCAGTTTCTCTCCATTTAGAAAATAAGTTGTCATTTTATTCTTCTTCACAAAGTGAACAAAGTCAACAACTCAATGTTTTATTTGAAAATGTTCTTGTGTGCCTTTTCTGTTCAGTAACTATAATTTCTGTGATCTTTTGTTTGCTCTACTTTGCACTCCAGGATAGTGATTTCTGACTTGCTGACTTGGTTCTTTCACCTTCATTACCTGTTGGTATCGTGGGCCCAAATAGATTGTGGGTTGCAAGCACGTGCTTTGCGTTGCCGGCTTCCTCTGCACACAGTCAGGACTAAACAACATTGTTACGAGGGTGTGATGGTTAAGGCCAGTGAATGCATGCTCACATGATACCTCCAACTCCAAACCACCAACTTCTGCTGTCTGCTTCATGCACCACAGCCCCATCGTATGCCCATCTCGAATGGTTTTGAGGGCTTGCACTTAATATCCAAACAGCCTACTTCACCGTCCCATACCTTCCAATACCACCAGCAATGCACCCATCTCTTGTTGTATTCACATACCTTCAGACACTCAATTATAGCTCACCCATCACCCATATCAGGAACTGCTATTCTCCCATCTCTCTTATGGGACAAGGCGAGACAAAATAGCAGAGCAGAATTGGTGTGAGCTGAGGATACCTGAATCCTCTGGGTCCTACAATGAGATGATTCTTAGCATCATGGGGCTACCACAAATGAGCCCAAAATATCTAACAGCACCGAGAACATTGAGGATGACAGCCTTCAGTCCTTCTCAACACCCAAATACCCTCATCTTCACACTCTGATAAGATGGATACACTGCAAATAGTGTGACCATGGTCAGTCTTTCCTTATTCCACCCTGTCCCATTCCTTCTACTACCTGTATCCTTCTGAGTTCCTGCTTTTGAACAGCCAAGAACTGCTGCCTGTCTAGCCACAGCAATCTGAGGAGCAAGAAAGAGAGAGAAATGGCACAGCACTAATGAAGTCTAATCACTTGATCTGCCAGTTGGAGCCACCAATTCAGGTAATGGCATAGCAAGCGCCCCCATCTAGAGGCTACTATAGACTTGGGATCATCATGTGCTGGGACATCCAAGCATGGAGCCAGGCTGGTGGGGGTCGAGGAGGGGAGGGGGTGCGGCATGGGGAGGTTGGGGGGTGGGGGGGGGCGGTGGTGATTGATGGAATGGATGATTTGTTTTCCAGTTCTGAGAGACAAGATCACAGAGGAGTTCTGTGGTAGATGACTCTGATGAAGTCACTATGAGGCAGCATATGGGAGAGCATTGTGTACACATACCAAGGAGCTGGCTGGATACATTGGTTGGCCTGGAAGATAGCTGTTGTTAACATGAAAGCACATGGGAAGAGTCTGCCTGCAGTTAGGCAGAAGTCATTATTCAGAGTTTATACACAATGCCACCTTTGCTCGATATTTTGTCAGGTTGTAGACCCAGAGACATTGTCGATGCTGTTCCCCAAGATTTTGCAGCTTTTGTATTGGCAGTTCTCAGTCATCCCAGAAAGGATACAGTGAAACTATTTGGGAAATCTAAGAACTCATCATTAAGTTTGCAAATATGCTCCAGATTACCAATGACAATAGGTACATATATTACAGTGCAACTTGCAAGGAATTTCATTAGGAAAAGGATGCATACAGGACAGTCCCTGTGTATTGGAAAGTTGTGTGTGCCTGCTATCCAGCTGGCTGGTGTAACATCAGGATATGCAGTTTGGACCACACAGATCCAGGTGATGTCAATCACTCATTAATTCATGAGGGTCAGACTGCAAGATGAACCCCAGATCGATTAGATTAGATTCCCTACAGTGTGGAAACAGGCCCTTCAGCCCAACAAGCCCACACCGACCCATCAAAGAGCAACCCACCCTGACTAATGCACCTAACACTACAGACAATTTAGCACTGCCATTTTACCTAACCTGTACATCTTTGGACTGTGGGAGGAAACCAGAGCACCCGGAGGAAACCCACGCAGACACAGGGAGAATGTGCAAGCTCCACACAGACAGTTGCCTGAGGTGGGAATTGAACTCAGGTCCCTGGCGCTGTGAAGCAGCAGTGCTAACCACTGAGCCACCGTGCCTTCAACTCTCCAATATTACAAAACTTTATCTATTTTTAAAAATACTTTCGGTATTAACTTGTTTAACGCTATTAACCACCATTACCTGTTTAGCTGCTATTGATAAGTCAACCTTCATCCCAGGAAACATCCTAGTGAATCACTTTTGAGCCACCTCCAATACCAGTACATCTTTGTTAAATACAGGAATGAAAACTATACATGGTACTCCAGGTATGACCTCACCAACACTCTTTACAATTGAAGCAAGTTGGATGTTCAACATCCAAGTCCCCAGCAATAAAGGCTAAAATTCCATGTGACTTTTTAATTACATAGAGTCATAGAGATGTACAGCATGGAAACACACCCTTGGGTCCAACCTGTCCATGCCATCATTTTCATTTTCTCCAGTGAACACTTGTCGAAAAATATTTATTTAGTGCTTCCCCTCTCTCCTCTGACTCCACACACAACTTCCCACTATTATCCTTGATTGGCCCTACTTTAACTCTCATCATTCTTTTATTCCTGACATACCTATAGAAAGCCTTAGGGTTAACTCTGATCCTATTCGCCAACCCTTCGGTCCAACTCATCCATGCCGACCAGATATCCCAATCCAATCTAATCCCACCTGCCAGCACCTGGCCCATATCCCTCCAAACCCTTCCAATTCATATACCCATCCAAATGCCTCTTAAATGTTGCAATTGTACCAGCCTCCACCACACCCTCTGGCAGCTCATTCCATACACGTACCACCCTCTGCCTGAAAAAGTTGCCCTTTAGGTCTCTTTTATATCTTTCCACTCTGGCCCTAAACCTATGCCCCCTAGTTCTGGACTCCCCCACCCCAGGGAAAAGACTTTGCCTATTTATCCTATCCATGCCCCTCATAATTTTGTAAACCTCTATAAGGTCACCCCTTAGCCTCCAACGCCCCAGGGAAAACAGCCCCAGCCTGTTCAGCCTCTCCCAGTAGCTCAGATCCTCCAACCCTGGCAACATCCTTGTAAATCTTTTCTGAACTCTTTCAAGTTTCACAATATCTTTCCGATAGGAAGGAGATCAGAATTGCACGCAATGTTCCAACGGTGGCCTAACCAATGTCCTGTACAGCCACAACATGATCTCCCAACTCCTGTACTCAATACTCTGACCAATAAAGGAAAGCATACCAAATACCTTCTTCACTATCCTATCTACCTGCAACTCCACTTTCAAGGAGCTATGAACCTGCACTCCAAGGTCTCTTTGTTCAGCAACATTCCCTAGGACCTTACCATTAAGTGTATAAGTCCTGCTAAGACTTACTTTCCCAAAATGCTGCAGCTCGCATTTATCTGAATTAAACTCCATCTGCCACTTTCAGCCCATTGGCCCATCTGGTCCAGATCCTGTTGTAATCTGAGGTAACCCTCTTCGCTGTCCAATACACCTCCAATTTTGGTGTCATCTGCAAACTTACTAACTGTACCCCTTATGCTCACATCTAAATAATTTATGTAAATGACAAAAAGTAGTGGACCCAGCACCAATCCTTGTAGCACTCCACTGGTCGCAGGCCTCCAGTCTGAAAAACAGCCCTCCACCACCACCCTCTGTCTCCTACCTTTGAGCCAGTTCCGAATCCAAATGGCTAGTTCTCCCTGTATTCCATGAAATCCAACCTTGCTAATCAGTCTCCCATGTGGAACCTTGTCAAACGCCTTACTGAAGTCCATATAGATCACATCTATTGCTCTGCCCTCATCAATCCTCTTTGTTACTTCTTCAAAAAACTCAATCAAGTTTGTGAGACATGATTTCCCATGCACAAAGCCATGTTGACTCTCCTTAATCAGTCCTTGCCTTTCCAAATACATGTACATCCTGTCCCTCAGGATTCCCTCCAACAACTTGCCCACCACTGAGGTCAGGCTCACCGGTCTATATTTCCCTGGCTTGTCTTTACTGCCCTTCTTAAACAGTGGCACCACATTTGCCAACTTCCAGTCTTCCGGCACCTCACTTGTGACTATCGACGATACAAATATCTCAGCAAGTGGCCCAGCAATCGCTTCTCTAGCTTCCCACAGAGTTCTCAGGTACACAGAGATCAGGTCCTGGGGATTTATCAACCTTTAACCATTTCAAGACATGCAGCACTTCCTCCTCTGTAATCTGGACATTTTGTAAGATGTCACCATCTATTTCCCTACAGTCTATATCTTCCATATCCTTTTCCACAGTAAATATCGATGCAAAATATTCATTTTGTATTTTCCCCATTTTCTGCGGCTCCACACAAAGGCCGCCTTGCTGATCTTTGAGGGGCCCTATTCTCTCCCTAGTTACCCTTTTGTCCTTAATATGTTTGTAAAAACCCTTTGGATTCTCCTTAACTCTATTTGCCAAAGCTGTCTCATTTCCCCTTTTTGCCCTCCTGATTTCCCTCTTAAGTATACTCCTACTTTCTTTATTCTCTTCTAAGGATTCACTTGATCTATTCTGTCTGTACCTGACATATGCTTCGTTCTTTTTCTTAACCAAACCCTCAATTTCTTTAGTCATCCAGTATTCCCTATACCTACCAGCCTTCCCTTTCACCCTGACAGGAATATACTTTCTCTGGATTCTTGTTATCCCATTTCTGAAGGCTTCCCATTTTCCAGCCGTCCCTTTACCTGCGAACATCTGCCTCCAATCAGCTTTTGAAAGTCCTTGCCTAATACCGTCAAAATTGGCCTTTCTCCAATTTAGAACTTCAACTTTTAGTTACAGCTCTATGCTAATTTATGGTTCATAAACAGGAAAACCCAGATCCCTCTGTGTGCACTCTTTTTAGAGTCACTCTCCATTTAAATAAAAGTCTGCCTTTTGATTCCTCCTACAAAATTCTGTTGACCAGCTTTGAGCCCATGCACCAAACCTATCTGTATCCCTTTCCAGATTTTTTCTATTACTGTCTATCTGTGGCAGAGGATGTGGATGTTTGAGGATGTGGTGCCAGTCGAGTGGGTTGCTTGCTCTTGGATGGGTGTCAACCTTCCTGAATATTATTGGAGCGAGATGTATCCAAACATTGGGGGGTGGGGGGGGTGGAAAGTGGGGGAGTGGGGAGGTGGTATTTCATAAGACCCCTGACTAGTGCCTGTACATAGCAGAGAGACAGGAGGTGAGTTACTCGCTGCAGGATTCCTAGCCTCTGAGCTGTTCTTGTAATCACAATATCTATGACGAGACCAGAAGTGTTTCTGGTCAATGATAACCACAAGACGTTGAATGTAGAATATTCAGTGATAGTAACACCATTGAATGTCAAGACTTGATGGTTAGATATTTTCTTTTTCGAAATGGTCCCTGTCTAATATGAATGTTATTTGCCACTTCAGGTCAAGCCTATATGTTATAGAGATCTTGCTGCAGTTAGGCACGGACTGCTTCAACGTCTGAGGAGTCACAAATAATAATGAAGCTTGTGTAATCATCAGCTAACAACTCTAATTCTGACCTTGATGACGGAGGATAAGTCATTGTTGAAGCAACTGAAGCTACTTGGGCCTAGGATATAACCCTGAGGACCTCCTGCAGATATTGTCCTGGAGCTGAGATGACTGACTTGCAACAACCATATTCCCTTTGTATTAAGTATGACTGTCCAGCGGAGACTTTTCCTCGCCAGATTGTTATCCACTCCATTGTCTGTCCAAATGTTTTTCTCTCTCTTTGGGATCTATCCTCACCTATCGTTTACTCCCTCACCCCTCTCCTCACCCTATCGTCTGCATGTCAATCAACATTTTCCACCTACCACCTGAAAAAGGATCACCAGAACCAAAGCGTTAACTCTGATTTCTCTCCACAAATGTTGCCACACCTACTGAGCTTTCCCAGCACATCTTGTTTTTGTTTGATTTACAGTATCCACAGTCCTTTTATTTAGAGATATTTCCTTATTAATTTATATTGTCTTTAGTTTTGTTGAGGCTCCTTGAGGTTGGTCAAATGAAGCCTTGATATCAAAGGTGGTCACTGTCACTTCATCTGTGGAATTCAGCTCTTTTGTTCATGTTTGAACCAAGGCTGTAATGATGTTAGGAGCTGAGTGACTCTAGCAGAACCCAAACTGAGTTGCAGTGAGCAAGTTATTGTTAAATGCTGCTTGATGGCCCCATTGCTGACTCCTTCCATCACATTACTGATGTTTGAGGGTCAACTGATGGGTAGTAATTGGCTGGGCTGGAGTTTTCCTACTTATTATGTACAGGAATAACCTGTTAGAAATCATACAATCACCTGATGAAGGAGCAGCACTTCGAAAGCTGGTGCTTCCAAATAAACCTGTTGCACCATAACCTTGTGTTGTGCGATTTCTAACTTTGTACACCCCAGTTCAACACCAGCATCTCCAAATCAGGAATAACCTGGGCATTTTTCCACTCTGCTGGATGCAGCATTGTACCTGTGGTGAAACAGCTTGGCTAGGGTTGTGGCAAGTTCTGGAACATAAGACTTCAGTACATTGCTGGAATTTGTTCAGGCCCATAGCCTTTGCAGTATCTGGTGCCTTCAGTCAGGTTTTGATATTGTATGGAATGAATCAAATTGGCTGAAGACTGGCATGAGTAGCTGGGGACCTCCAGATGAGGCAAAGTTGGATTATTTTCTCATCATGTCTGACTGGAGATGGTGGCAAATGTTTCATTCTTGTGTTTAGTACTAACATGCTGAGTTCTCCCATTACTGTGGATGGGGATATTTATCAAGCTGCTTCCTTCAGTGAGTTATTTGATTGTACACCAACATCGTGAGCAGTTGCAGTAGGACTGCACAGCTTAGGTAAGATCTATTAGTTGTGGAATCACTTGCTGTTAAAGCTGTTTGGCATGCAAATGCCCTGTAAAAACATGGCTGCCAAATGCCTACATATGCTGTTTTGTCACCAGGTTGACATCTCATCTTTTCGTATGATGTCCCAAAGAAGCATCACTGGATCCGAAACAACAACTCTGCGTTCTCTTGACAGACGCTGCCAGATCTGCTGAGTTTTTCCAGCAATTTCTGCTTTGATTCACTTTTAGGTTTGCCTGATGCTGCTTCTGGCATGTCCATCTGCAGTCTTCATTGAACTGGCTCAGTGGTAAGAGTTGATTTGAGATATGTGAGATCATGAGGTTGTAAATTACGATTGAGTCCAATTCTGCTGCTGCTGATGGCACACAGCATCACATAGATTCCTTCTCTTGAGTTGCTTGAGTTCATGATATTGCCATACAACACAATAGAGGGTATCCTTTATGTCAAGAGGAGACTTTGTCTCCACAAGTACTGTGTCACTTCTATTATTCTGTAATGCACAGATGCATCTGTAGAAGGTAGATAGGTGAGAATAAGTTCAAATATGTTCTTCCCTCTTGTTGGCTGATATGTTTTTCAAGCCCATTCTCCTGCCTTCTCCCCATAACCAGTGATCCCTTTACTAAACAAGAGTCTATCTATCTTTGTCTTAAATATACTCAATGACTTGACTTCCACAGTCTTCTGCAGCAACAAATTCCATAGATTATCCACCCTCTGGCTCACGTATTCAGTTCCAAATGGTTGTTCCTTTACTCCAAGGTTGTGCCCTCGGGTCCAAGTCCCTTCTCCTAGTGGAAACATCTTCTCCACATTCACTTTATCCAGACCTGTCAGCATTCTGTCAGTTTCAATGAGATTCTCCCCCATCCTTCTAAATTCCATCAAGTACACATGGTCCTCAGCTGCTCCTCATATGACAAGCCCTTTACTCCTAGGATCATTCTTGTAAATCTCCTTTGGACCCCCTCCAATGCCAGGACATCCTTCCTTAGATACAGAGCCTAAAACTACTCCCAATATTCCAAATGCAGTCTGACCAGAGCCTATATAACCTCAGCTGTATACCTCTGTTCTTATATTCTTGCCCTCATGAAATGAATGCTAATATTGAACTTGCCTTCCTGTCAACTGAACATTCAAGTTTACCTTAAAAGCATCCTGAACATGAACTGTCAAGTCCCTTTGTGTTTCAGATTTACAAAGCCTTTCTCCTTTACCACATCTACTTAAAGATTTAAAGTTTATTTAAAGGTGGGGGGTGGGGAGTTACTTTGTTTGGCACAATATTCCTCTTTTGTTTTAAAAAGAAACCTCCGACTCAACTTGAGAAAAGGAGATTCAATAGAGAGGTAAAAGCAGTACACACATATGAAATAATAGTAATGTTTGAAATATTTATTTTGGGAAGTGCAATATATCAACATCAATAAACCATGTGGATGGATTGTACATTTACTTTTTGTCACTTTTGTGACAAAAGTACATTTCTTGTATAGGGTTCCGGTCTGGTTGAGTTAATGAGATAAAGTAGATGTGCAAATGTCTGCAGCAAGTCTCCTGTCAAAATAGTAAAATAATGGTGAATCATTATTTCCAACTATTGAATTCTGCATGTTAGAAAACTTGGACATTTATTTGCACATGACTTGATGTTACCTTAATTTGATTAGAGATCTAAATACTTTATTTCCTCCCGTGCAACTTATTTTGCTGCAAAGACTTAGAAAGAAAGCAATTACAAAACAAAAACAAAGATTAATGAGCACTAATAATGCATTCAATTTTTCTATATTACTCAGCTGTTCTGTTAATTTTTAAATTTTGTATATCATACAATTTCTCAATGCCCTGCTGTTTGATACAATGGTACACACTAGTTATGTTTGTACTGTGATCATATACTTTAATTTCAACATTTATGATATACTTGAGGAACTTTTTACACCCAGCTCCTTTCAACATTGAGCAATATTCCAAGTTCTTCTACTGCATCAAAACCTCACCCCTCACAAAAATCTCATCTCACAAAAATATATGAATTCTAATTTTCCTCAACTTTTATTTTGAAAGTGAAGTTAATAGTTTTTGATTATGGTTCTTCTATAGAAATGTTTGTGGACTGTTCTTTCAATGGCATTTTGCTGATGACATAAAAAGCTGCCTTATCTTACATTCCATGAGCACCATTCATTTTTCTTTGTTATCATAACTGACTTGTATCATTATGCTTATTTGTATTGGAGGCTATTAATAGTTTCTATATATGGAAATGACCAAAGGATTACTATTGTGTGTTCCTTCTTCAGCTTCAGAATGCAAAGGATTGTAAATGTGTGACTTGACATTACTATCCTGCTGATTCTCCATACTCGGACTCTGCATTTGTAGCACTGCATTAGAAACAATGTCATCCCTTAGTTCTTCCTCCACTTTCAGATCTGAGCATTACAGCAACTACAGGCGACAATCCTCAGGCGATCCCTGCTTCGACCAATACCTACATGCAGCACGGAATTTATTTGAAGATGAAGTGGAAAAATCATCATCCTTCAGGAATGATCACTTTTCAAGACCAAGGAATGAGTCTTTTGGATACACAGGTTTGGCTTTTAACATCTCTACTTTCCTTTTGGATTTTGATTTCAGTGGTAATGAAATTTTTTTTCAGATCCCTAGTTCTTGCTTTGTAATACAACTGAATTAAAACTATTTAATTTTAAAGAATTATTAATTTAAAATAAATTCTACCTCCAATTGTCATATCTATTAAAATATCATTATTCTAGGAGGAAGCACCTAACTACCAATTTTTACCAAATGGCAAAAATGGATTCTTTAAATTTCACAGCTTTCCAAGTAATGTTTAAGTGAACAGTTTTAATCATGATTAAAAGGATTATATTGCAGCAAGTAATTAGTTTATTATTTATTTCTGCTCCTGATTTTATGTAAATTCAAAGCATTTGGGGAGTAAATTGCACTAGAGGCACAATAGGTAGAATTTTCCTATTTCCAGTTGATAATGTGGTCAGGTGAGTTTCATTGTTCAACCACTCTCCTTGAGTGGTCTTCCACACTTGATCCTTAATTTTGCAATGGGGTTTTTTGGACACATTTCTCAAGGAATTGCATAGTTGATGAGGGATGGGCATTGCCATTGCTGGGACTTCCAACCCCACAAGCCCTTGGTGCAATATTTCAAGCTGGACTGCACACCCCTGCCCTTGTCACTATGGTGCTAGAGCTTCCACACTGAGGAAGAAAGCTCGTTGCCCACTTCACACACAGGGACCTGAAGGCATTGGTGGATGAAATGGTGTAGGGGCGAGCAGTTCTTTTTAAGATGACCAATACAGGAGTTCACATCATGAGATCTAGCCAGCGTAAACTCAAATAGCAGTCCCTAGTCAGTGCTATGTCCTGAGTGAAGTAGGATGCCTAACAGCACAAGACAAAGTTCAAGATTCTTCTGTAACTGCAGGGTAACTGCACCATCTCCTCTCTGCTACCTTGCACTCAACAGGGCCAGAGTTCTCACTAGTGCTGCCAGTGCACATGCACCTCAGCAAGGCTCAGAGACTACAACTCTCACTGTTGCAAGCATAATGTCCATTCAAAGATTCACACCCACCTCACCCTCCCAAACTACAAACCCTCCCTGCTCTCTGTGCTTCCTACTCACTCAGTGGAGACACCTCACCACCTCTTCTGTTTCCGTATCACCATTAACTATTCTTCCATCCCCTTCAAGTGAATGTAATCCCTTCTGAGGAAGGGTCACTTGACCTGACATGTTAGCTCTGATTTCTCTCCACAGATGTTGCCAGACCTGCTGAACTTTTCTAGCAATTTCTGTTTTGGTACTTAATCCCTTCCTTTGTCTCATTTCATAAGTCCCACGACCAGGTCAAGAGCTGTGGGGGTGGGTAGAGTCACTAACATCAAACTGCCTGTTGCCTACAAGGAGAATGTTCTGGATTTAGCTGGAGAACAGCACAACTATCTATGGTGATGAGAGACCTCAACGGCCAATCAGCTTCATTGTGCTGTGTTGCTCTCTCATTCATAATTCATCTGCACAAGCTTCTGTCCTTCTTCTATACAGGCAAGAGTGACACCCAGTGAAACTCTGCAAAGGAGATAGGGCCAGATGCCTTCCACTTCACCTCTATCTCTGAGGAGGAACCTGCTAAACCCTCAAAGCAGGCATTGACAAGACTTTCACCTGCCCCCCCTCCACCAGCTCGAAGACTTTCACCCTGGAAGGTACTGTTTCCAGATTAGATTTGGGAGCACTGTCTGGTGAGCACATCCCTGATATGTCTCTGCAGCTGGTTTGAGGAGGAAACGCCCTGGATCCCTGACAGTCTCCGAAGATTGCCGGCGACCAGGTACCTGCCCAGCCTTTGGCACAAGGTGAGCCCCCAGACTTTTCCATTAAGGGCACCATCAGAATGCACATACAGAGACAAGAATATCGGGCAGGTTTGTCAGAGACACTCGGTAAACAAGATTAAAGGAAGAAGGAGCCCACCAAAGTTACAAGTCTGGAGCTGGCTCCAGCATGTGTACATTTGACTGCCTCTGTGGGCAGGAGACTCAGGTCCATTATTCTGTCTGCCAGATATACATACAGGCCTGCATTCTATCATTCCAGTCATAGGTGCTCAGAATCAATGGCAAGGCAAGAAGGGCGATGGACTTTAACGCCACTTTGGGTTCCCCTTCCTTTTGGGAAGAAAGCATGGTGCCAATAGGTACTCAAAGGCTGGAAGAGTAATACACAGGCCACTCAGGAGCTTCTGCTTAGGAGATGCCAGAGACTCCACCTTTCCCCTCATCTCATGCCAAAGGCTGAAGATGAGGAGAGTATGCTTAATTCAGGGTAGGACATTCTTTAACAGGTCTGGGCTAGCAGTGGAAGGTGGGACAGCACCTAGACATAGTTAGATGATGAAGAAGGAGAAACCTAGGGGGTAGAAGTGCAACATCACTATAAATATCCTTTCACCTTGTAAACATATCTTCACTTACACAATTAAAAAGTCTATAGTCTTTTTACTTTTTGCTGTTGGACATGATTAAGCACCATGATTAAGCGAGCCTTATCTTCATCCTCATCTAGTCATTTGACCTACACTTTATTGGCTTCAGTTCCTTCGATCCTTAGGCAGCACTTCCAAATGCACAACTCCACTTCCATCTAGAAGGACAAGGGCAACAGATATATGGGAACACCATCACTTACAAGTTCCCCTCCAAGCCACTCACCATCCTGAATTGGAAATATATCACCATTCCTTCACTGCCGCTGGATCAAGATCCCTCAGGGTATTGTGTTTCATAGAATCATAGGGCCAACCTACTGCATGTGGACTGCAGCATTTCAAGGCAGCAGCTCACCATTATCTTCTCAGGGGAAACTAGCAACCAGCCTGTGATGTTCATAACCCATGAATGAATCAAGTAAAATAGTTGTGAAGGGCACTGCATGCCACAATGATGTGGGACACCTTTCCTATACAGCAAGGATCTGCCAGGATGGTGCAGACATCAAAACCTCATCTTGAGGATGCCTATGGTCTATTCCACTATAGTCTTGGTTGAAGCATGAACAGCATTGTAACCTTGTGTGTTAGTCTGGAGGAGTTTTAAAAGGGTCATGTAGCATGTTTTGGAGGGGGTAACAATTGCCTCTCAGTATCTATCCTTGTACAGATCAAGGTCCTTGGAGTGACTCAGGACTCTTTGCGTTCTCTAGTATGTATGCACTATGACAGCTCCAAAACTACCTGGCAGAACTTGGTTTTGATGGCCCCACATAATTTGAACCTTGATGGAGGAAAAGCCTTTTATGTTGACAAACTTTGCAGTAATAGGGTGCTGTCCAAACAGTGTGGGTGTGGGCAGTCACACCCTGTGTCAGGGGATAGCTAACGATTGTGAAGAATTCCACTGTCTGGGCTCCTGCATTCTCCATGTCACAGGGGAAGAATATGAATAGCTGTGCTTTGGAAAAAGAAATGGCTTCCATAGCATCCTAGACCCATTTATGGATTGAGGTTTGTGAGATGTCATACAGATCCTCAACTGCTCCTTGAAACAAGCCACCACAATGAAAATTAAAGAGAGCTGTGACCTTGATGACTATTTGGATGGAATTGTCACCCAGTCCTTTTAAACACAGGTTCTCATCTCGCAGATGATATAAATGACAGGGACAACCTTAAGTGGTTCCTGTATTATCTTACAAATAGTTGCAGTAAATGTCAGTGAGGCCTTTAGATCCAGGATCACAACATGCAGTTCCACCTGCTTGAAGGATCTTCATCTGCTGTTTCTCCCTCTGGAGGCTGTGCTAACAGACACAGGGGGATTGTCTTCTTGCAGATGAAGCAATAATCGCTGTCTCCTTCTACGTTGTCTTGACAGTTGCACCAAGACCATTGCAGCAATGGTGCTGTCCGTGCGAAACCTGTGACTAGATAATCTGTGTGCAATGTCAGAAAGATAATGTGGTTTTTGATGAAGGAACTCCAGTGTGCTCTCATCCATCACAATGAAGCCTCATGTTATGCCCTCAGTGTGGCACAGAGGCTCCCTAAAGATGTCATTGACATTCCCTGCTAAAGGGCTATGAGGCACACGACCTTGTCCAGTTGTAACTTGCATTTCCCAAAGTTTTCATGCAGCATTGCAAGTGGCGCTCTATCACTAAGCTATCATAGCTCCCCCCTCTTCACTCCTAAAATAAACAAGCTCCTTTCTGCATCATAGATCATGTCCTTAAATACTTATAGCTCAGTATATGAATCTGACAGCTGCAAAGTGTTGTTCTCCAGTGCTTGTTGTGGAATATGGTAGTAAAATGAGTTCTTCAGTTTCCACTTCTAAGTTCGTTGTTCTTATTATAGTTCTTTTGCTAGCAAGTCAAGAAGTCAATTTGTGCACACAATGCAATGATCATAATTGCTTGAAGCTGTAAATTTTAATATACATTCCTGGACAATGAACAACCTGTGGATACAATGCATATTAAAGCCAGATGAGTGGCGTATCTGAATCAGTGAAGGTATGTTTAATGCAAGTGTCCCTCGAAGAGGCTCTAACACAGAAAGTTTTAATCTGGTTCTGAATAAAAACGTAGTAATTTAATTTGCTCACTTTGCACACATTGTCAGCCATTTAGTGCAGTTAGGATTTATTCTGATGTGGAAAAGTTCCAACTTCATTTCAATGAGAATGATATTCAGGCTCCATCTGTAGCATACAAATTCCACACAAACTCTCTCCCTGCATCCACCACCTCTTCTTGTTTCCTTATGTTACTGTTCTTCATCTATTCATCTCCAATGAATGAGCAATCAGCCTCCCCCACTTTCTGTTGCATCTCTTTACATAAGTACTAATGCAACCCATTTTCACTCAGAGTCCGTGACTTTGGAGATTCCCATGTCCTGTTTGTTGTACACCTCTTGCACAATATGGAGAACACTCAGTCCCCTCCCATTCACTAAGGTTCCACCTTACTATCTCCAATTGCCTCCTATCATTGTCTCCATTCCCTCAGTGATACTATGCAATGAACCTCATTCCCAGACTTCAGCTGTCCAATTCCTATAAGACTCCATGGACTGATCCCTGACAATTTCAAGCAGCACAGTGGCTCAGTGGTTAGCACTGCTGCTTCACAGCGCCAGGGACCCAGATTTGATTCCCACCTCGGGTGACTATCTATGTGGAGCTTGCACATTCTCCCATGTCTGCGTGGGTTTCCTCCCACAATCCAAAGATGTGTAGGTCAGGTGAATTGACCATGCTAAATCACCCATAGTGATACATGCATTAGTCAGGGGTAAATATAGGGTTGGGGAATGGGTCTAGGTGTGTTACTCTTCGGAGGGTCAGTGTAGACTTGTTGAGCCAAAGGGCCTGTTTGCATATGGTACGGAATCTAATCTAATTATTGACCAACATTCCAGAACTGATGATGGCCCAATCCCCAGACCACAACTACATGAATCAGAAGAGTTTCTTGTATGATGTGATGGCTTGACTGATACTAGTCTTTCTTATCCTACTAAGACTGGCTCCCCTCCTGTCTTCTTTGACTTTCGCACTGCATATGTTTCAAGCAAATAGTGATCTATTTGCTACACAAACTGTTGACACATTACTGCAGGTGTTGTGCTAATGTGGCATGGTGCCGCACAGCAACATGTCCATCATCATTGACTGTTCAGTGCTCTCCACCTCCCTCTCCCTCTGTTTTACAAAGAGGAGTGTTTGGTGGAGAGCTGAGTGACTGGTAGCCTGTAACTGAGCATGACAGACCCTGTGTGTGGTGTAAAAAATAATGAGAGTCACAGGCAGCCTGCAATTCAGTGTCAATGTCAGTGAATGTATGTTAAAAAAGATGTGGGAAGCATCGAGGCTAGCCACTTCCAAATAAGCAGTAAACAGCAGAAGTGCTAACAAAGCTAAGAGCCAGGATCCTGTGCAGATGCATGTGACTCCTTGCACAATACGAATTAATGGAAGCATACACATCACAGGTATCCCTGCATTCCAAAATAAGGTCGACAGTATTCACTCTAGAAAACGACAATGTTTTCGAGGAGAATACTGAGATACAGGCTACTAGACTAGATGTGATTGAGGTTCACAAGGAAGAAGTATTAGAAATCCTGCAGATTGTGAAAATAGGTAAGTCCCCTGGGCCGAATGGGATTTATCCTAGGATCTTCTGGGAAGCCAGGGAGGAGATTGCCAAGCCATTGGCATTGATCTTTAAATTGTCATTGACTACAGAAGACTGGAATATAGCAAATGTGGTTCCCCTGTTCAAGAAGGGGAATAGAGACACCCCAGGTAATTAAAGACCAGTGAGCCTTACTTCAGTTTTTGGTAAAGTGTTGGAAAAGGTTATAAGAGATAGGATTTATAATCATCTAGAAAAGAATAATTTGATTAGGGATAGTCAGCACGGTTTTGTGAAGGATAGATCGTGCCTCACAAACCTCATTGAGTTCTTTGAGAAGGTGACCAAACAGGTAGAGGAGAGTAAACCAGTGGATGTGGTGTATATGGATTTCAGCAAGGCGTTCGTTAAGGTTCCCCACAGTAGGCTATTGTACAAAATGCGGAAGAATGGGATTATGGAAGATATAGCAGTTTGGTTCAGTAATTGGCTTGCTGAAAGAAGACAGAGGGTAGTGGTTGATGGGAAATGTTCATCCTGGAGTCCAGTTACCAGTGATGTACTGCAAGGGTCGGTGTTGGCTCCACTGCTGTTCATCATTTTTATAAACGACCTGGATGAGGGTGTAGAAGGGTGGGTTAGTAAATTTGCAGACGACACTAAGGTCGGTGGAGTTGTGGATAGTGACGAAGGATGTTGTAGGTTACAGGGAGGCATAGCTAAGCTGCAGAGCTGGGCTGAGAGGTGGCAAATTGAGTTTAATGCGGACAAGTGTAAGGTGATTCACTTTGGTTGGAGTAACCAGAATGCAAAGTACTGGGCTAATGGTAAGAGTTTTGGTAGTGTAGATGAGCAGAGAGATCTCGGTGTCCAGGTACACAGATCCTTGAAAGTTGCCATCCAGGTTGACAGGGTTATTAAGAAGGCACACAGTGTTTTAGCTTTTATTAATAGAGGGATCGAGTTCCGGAACCATGAGGTTATGCTACAGCTGTACAAAACTCTGGAGCGACTGCACTTGGGGTAGTGTGTACAGTTTTGGTCACAGCATTATAAGAAGGATGTGGAAGCTTTGGAAAGGGTGCAGAGGAGATTTACTAGGGTGTTGCCTGGTATGGAAGGAAGGTCTTACGAGGAAAGGCTGAGGGTCTTGAGGCTATTTTCATTAGAGAGAAGAAGGTTGAGAGGTGACTTAATAGAGACATATAAGATAATCAGAGGGTTAGATAGGGTGGATAGGGAGAGCCTTTTTCCAAGTATGGTGACAGCGAGCACGAGGGGGCATAGCTTTAAATTGAGGGGTGATAGATATAGGACAGATGTCAGAGGTAGTCTCTTTACTTGGAGAGTAGTAAGGGTATGGAATGCTTTGCCTGCAACGGTAGTAGATTCGCCAACTTGAAATACATTTAAGTCGTCATTGGACAAGCATATGGACGTGCATGGAATAGTGTAGGTTAGATGGGCTTCAGATTGGTATGACAGGTTGAAGCAACATCGAGGACCGAAGGGGCTGTAATGTTCTATGTTCTCTATCTGCTTACCCAACATCTCGCAAGATTTTGTGAGCTCCTTCACCAGGGCCTGGTAGGTAATTGAATCCAAGGATCCTACAGGCTGGGCTGCAGGCCCGGCCTCGGATGCTCCTCCTTCCTTCTTCGGTATCTCTGGATGTTAAAAGCTCAGGTAAGTTGATTTTTCACAGTTTCCTGGGACTCCATGACTTTTCCAGAGTCCCAGGCTATCTCAATGGTCCGGGTTGGGCAAGTTAGAATTTCATCCCGCTTGTGCTGTGATGCGGAGCTCTGCAATGTGATCCTCTTGGAATCCCCCTTGCCCATTGATGATTTTTTTTTAATGAATACAAAAGTTATAAATCAGTTCCAGACAGTCTTTGCAGAGAGAAAAAAACGAAACAAAACATTGGAAATTTGGTATTTTTCAGAGCTTCTTTACAGTTGCAAAAACAAAGACATTTTCTAGTTATGCAGGAAATTAGACCTGCTGAGGCATCAAGAGAGTCTGAAAACTGACTGGACCCTCACTATACTTTAGCAGGAAGACCTTAGATGGCAATCTTTCTCCACTGGTAGCAGCTGCTTCAAGTTTTGGTGATGAGTTCAGGGTTTTGCTAATGCTGACTTACACTCACAAAGGAGTAAGGAGGATCGTGACAATGGAACGTGCAGGGAGTTTGTTGTGAAGAATCCTTTGCATGATGATGACACCAAATATCAAATGACCTGCAGCTACCAGCTCTGATTTTACATGTCTCTGGCACTTCTGCTGTCTAGTCTTACAGTGAAGGAGATGAGAATTGGAAGTGGGTATAAATAAAGTGAATTGTGCTTTAATGAGATATGAATTCTTGGAAATATGATAATCATTGATCAGTAGCAAGATTCTAAAATTGCCATTATTAAGATTGAGGGGAAAAGTTTTCTCCATGTGGAGAAATGAATTTTTTCTTTGTTTTTATTATTTTCCCACCTTTCTTACTATCATTCACACTATTCAGCAGAGGGGAAAATTCTATTCTGGGTGTATAAATTTGTGATTTGTTGGAAGATTTTATGTACGTAAAATTGTTTAGTCTACATAAGATTCCAAAAATGTTAGTGACTACTCAAAATTATTTTCCAGGAATATAAAACAAGTCTTAATTATAACGTAAGCTGTTAAGTCTCTCATTGTAACCAGAAGGATTGATTATTCCATTGACAGCTCAGGGCCATCTTTCCTTTGCTGTACATTCAGTCATCTGGATGCTAAAAGATATGAGCACTAGAGTTTTTCATACAGCAATCCTATGTTGTCTCACATGCATTGACTCCCTGTCAAGCAACATGTTGACTTTTCACATTCCTGCATGGTCCTAACTTATCAATATCTAATCTCCTCCGGTTGTTCAGCCTTCCCAAGATATTTTCATTCTTTTAACGGGGGATGATGATTTAGTGATGCTGTCACTGAAATAGAAATGCAGAGATCTGGAAACATCTCCTGGGGTCACTTGTCCAAACTCACCATTGTGGCTCATGGAACTGACATCGAAAGCTAGCTTCTGTAATGATGCCATAAAACTATCATAGATTGTTAGAATGCCCTTTAGAAGGGAAGTCTACCATCTTTGCCTAATTTGCTCTACATGTGATTCCAGACCTACTGCAACATGGTTGGTTCTTGCTGGTCTTCTAAAATGGCTGAGTGAGTTAATCCATTGTGTTAAAACCACAACAGAGAAGTTAAAAAGGAGTAACAAGGACAGACCACCTGGCACCAATATGGAAGCGGGTTATTAAATTCAGGCAACTGTCTGTGTGGACTTTGTACATTCTCCCCGCGTCTACATGGGTTTCCTCCAGCTGCTCAGGTTTTCTCCCAAGATGTGCAGGTCAGGGTGAATTGGCCATGGGAAAATTGTCCCATAGTGTTAGGTGCATCATTTGGAGGGAAGTGGGTCTGGGTGGGTTACTCTTCAGAGGGTTGGCGTGGACTGGTTGGGCCGAAGGGCCTGTTTCCACACTGTAGGGAATCTAATCTAAATTGCCACACTCAGCCCTGTCAATCTTACAAAATCTTTTTTAGTAACAGGTAGATTGGTGAAGGCAAGGTTCAGTAGGTTCTTTCCTCTTGTTGGTTTCTGCAGCACTTGCCATGGGCTCAGTGGGGAATACATGTCCTGTAGGATTGGCCAACATAGTAGTGCTATTGAGCCATTCTTGGTAATAGACATTGAATTCTTGTGCCCAGAGTTCTTTCTGTGCCCTTGCTGTCGTTGTCTAAGTAGTTTTCAACATGGAGTACCAATTCAGCTGCTGAGGGAGGATGCTTGGTGGCAAACAACAACAGGTTTTCTTGTTTGTGATTGACCTGATGCTGAGAGACATTGAGATCTCCTGGAAGACTGTATACGACAGCACCATTCCTTTTTGGTGAGTCTGTCTTGGGGTGGGAATAGGACACACCAGGGATAGTGATGATGTTGTTTGCAACGTTGTCTATAAAACGTATGAGTCCGTGACCGTGACTATGTCAGATACTTGACTGGTCTGTGGGGCAACTTTTTTTTTATTATTAATGGCGTAACTTCCATCTGTTAGTGAACTAGGTCAAGAACATCCACTCTGTTAACTCTGTTCTTTCTCTCTCCACAGATGCTGCCAGATCTGCTGAGTATTTCCAGGATTTTTGGTATTTCGTCCTTCCCTTTCACTCTTTGCATTTCACTTCTTTTTTTAAATGCCACAGCTCCAGTATCTGGTCGTCCAGGAAGTCTTGGCAATGTCAGAACTGTTGGGGATATTTATCAAGTTACAGCTGATGTCAGTCAGTTTGATCCGGAAGAAGTTATTGTTATAATGTACAATTACCACGTTGTCATCAAAGCAGAAAAGGTCCAGATGATTACACTTTTTATATTATGCTGATTAAACTTGTACAAGTCATACGTTTTTATATGTATTTATAGATTGTGTAGTTACATATTAATATGCATAAATTACAAGTAAACTTTTAAAAATAGCAGCTTACATAAGGATGAAAATCCTTTTAGTTTATATACACAGTCAGCTGACTATTTTGCATAATATGAGAAAACATTATACCTTCTAAATGTAGAACTTTATTGTAGTTATGGTATATAAAAGAACAAAACTAGCATCAATATAATCTGTAGCATAAAGACTTTTTGAATACTACAAATGAGAATGAGTGAATTGAAAGATGCTTATTTATGACTGGAGCACTGAAATGAAGGGTTTATAAATTGCAAGAAACAATTGCAAGAAAAAAAGTACGTTGCTTATGATGTGGACTTTGATGTCCTTAAGTTGGTGTTTGTAATGAGTTCATGTTCACAGCTGATGAAACTTCACCACAGTAGGAGCACATGTGAGCCAGTCAGTCCATTGAAACTTGCACTGCAAAGCTATTTGGACCTCACCTCCACTTCCTATCCATCCCTCCCCTCCCCCCTAAAAAATACTCTATTTCCTTTGTGACTACAACCTCGAACTTGGCCTTTCAAAATAATTTAATAACCTGCTTCCATTGGTCTCTGTGGAAGGAAATTCTGAAGACCAATGATGGCATAATGAGATTTATATAAAGCGTTCCAGGGAGATACTGAGGAAAGAGATCAATCTAAGACTGGTACAGTTGAGAAAAGACATGAGTCAAACAGTCAGGGCAGGCAGGACCAAAGTAGAGAACAAGATAGGACTGATAAATTAAACTGCATTTATTTCAATTCAGGAGGGCTAACAGGGAAAGCAGATGAACTCAGGGCATGGTTAGGAGCATGAGACTGGGATATCATAGCAATTACAAAAACATGGCTCAGGGATGGAAAGGACAGGCAACTTAATGTTCAAGGATACCAATGTTATAGGAAGAATAGAAAGATAGGCAAGAGAGGATGGGAGTGATGTTTTTGATAAGGGATAACATTACAACTGTACTGAAGGGAGGATATTCCCGGAGATACATCCAGGGAAGTTATTTGGGTGGAACTGAGAAATAAGAAAGGGATGGCCGCCTTACTGGGATTGTATTACAAACCCCCTAATAGTCAACGGGAAATTGAGAAACAAATTTGTAAGGAGATCTCACCTATCTATAAGAATAACAGTGTGGTTATGGTAGGGGATTTTAACTTTCCAAACATAGACTGGGACTGCCATAGTGTTAAGGGTTTAGATGGAGAGGAATTTGTTAAGCGAGTACAAGAACATTTTCTGTCAGTATATGAATGTACCTACTAGAGAAGGTGCAAAACTTGACCTACTCTTGGGGAATAAGGCAGGGCAGGTGACTGAGGTGTCAGTGGGGGAGCACTTTGGGGCCAGCGACCATAATTCTATTAGCTTTAAAATAGTGATGGAAAAGGATAGACAGATCTAACAGTAGAAATTCTAAAGTGGAGGAAGGCTAATTTTGACAGTTTTAGGCAAGAACTTTCAAAAGCTGAATGGGCATAGATGTTCACAGGTAAGGGGATGGCTGGAAAATGGGAAGCCTTCCGAAATGAAATAACGAGAGTCCAGAGACAGTATATTCTTGTCAAAGTGAAAGGAAAGGCTGGTAGGTATAGGGAATGTGGGATGACTAGAGAAATTGAGGGCTTGGTTAAGAAAAAGAAGGAAGCACATGTCAGGTATAAACAGGAGAGATCGAATGAATCCTGAGAGGAGTGTAAAGGCAGTAGGAGTATACTTCAGAGGATAATCAGGAAGGCAAATAGGGTTAAAGAGAATCCAAAGTGTTTTTACAAATACTTTAAGGACAAAAGGGCAACAAGGGAGCGAATACGGCCCCTCAAAGATCAGCAAGGCAGCCTTTGTTTGGAGCTGCAGGAGATGGGGGAGATACTAAATGAGTATTTTGCATCAATGTTTACTGTAGAGACGTACATGGAAGATACAGAAACTGGGGAAATAGATGGTGACATCTTGAAAAATGTCCGCATTACAGAGGAGAAAGTGCTGGATGTCTTGAAATGCATAAAGAGTGAATAAATCCCCAAGACCTGAGCAGGTGTATCCTAGAACTCCGTGGGAAGCTAGGGAAGTGATTGCTGGGATACTTATATCAACGGTAGTCACAGGTGAGGTGCCAGAAGACTGGAGGTTGGGTAACGTTGGTACCATTATTTAAGAAATACTGGTAAAGACAAGCCAGGGAACCATAGACCAGTGAGCCTGATGTCAGTGGTGGGCAAGTTGTTGGTGGGAATCCTGGGGGACAGAATTTACATGTATTTGGAAAGGCAAGGACTAATTAGGGATAGTCAACATGGTTTTGTGCATGGGAAATAATGCCTCACAAACTTGATTGAGTTTTTTGAAGAAGTAACAAAGAAGATTGATGATGGACAGAGTGGTGGACGTGATCTATATTTATTTCAGGAAGGCTTTTGCCAGGGTTCCCCATGGGAGTCTGATTAGCAAGGTTAGTTCTCATGGAATACAAGGAGAACTAGCCATTTGAGTACAGAACTGACTCAAAGGTAGAAGACAGAGGGTGGTGGTGGATGATTATTTTTCAGACTGGAGGTCTGTGACCAGTGGATTGCCACAAGGATTGGTGCTGGGTCCACTACTTTTTGTCATTTATATAAATGATTTGTGTGTAAACATAGGAGGTAGTGTTAGTAAGTTTGCAGATGACACCAAAACTGAAAGTGTAATGGACAGCAAAGAAGGTTACCTCAGATTACAATAAGATCTTGATCAGATGAGCCAATGGGCTGAGGAGTGGCAGATGGACTTTAAGTTAGATAAACCCGAGGTGCTGCATTTTGGGAAAGTAAATCTTAGTAGGACTTATACACTTAATGGTAAGGTCCAAGGGAGTGTTGCTGAACAAAGAGACCTTGGAGTGCAGGTTCATAGTTCCTTGAAAGTAGAATTGCAGGTTGATAGGATAGCGAAGAAAGTGTTTGGTATGCTCTTTTATTGGTCAGAGTATCGAGTACAAGAGTTGGGAGGTCACCTTGTGGCTGTACAGGACATTGGTTAGGCCATTTTGGAATATTGCGTGGAATTCTGGTCCCCTTTGTATCAGAGGGATGTTGTGAAACTTGAAAGGGTTCAGAAAAGACTTACAAGGATGTTGTCAGGGTTGGAGGATGTCAGCTATAGGGAGAGGCTGAACAGGCTGGGGTTGTTTTCCCTGGAGTGTCAGAGGCTGAGGGGTGACCTTATAGAGGTTTATAAAATCATGAGGGGCATGGATAGGGATAAATAAGTGTCTTCCCTGTGGTGGGGGAGTCCAGAACTAGAGGGTATAGGTTGAAGGTGAGAGGGGAAAGATATAAAAGAGACCCAAGGGGCAACCTTTTCATGCAGAGGGTGATATGTGTATGAAATGAGTTGCCAGAAGAAGTGGTAGAGGCTGGTACAATTCCAAAATTTAAAAGAATCTGGATGGGTCTTTGAACATGAAGGATTTAGAGGGATCTGGGCCAAGTGCTGGCAAATGGGACTAGAATAGGTTGGGATATCTGGTCAGCATGGATGAGTTGGACCAAAGGGTCTATTTCTGTGCTGTACATCTCTATGACTCTATGAGGATATACTGATCATCTGACACAATGGAGAGAAAACACCAGTCTAGAAAGAACATCTAGAGAGATCTTAGACTCAAAAGCTGCAGTTGATGAATCCCTACTATGTGCAGATGTAAATAAAATGTCACAGCATATGCGGAGCTGAAGAACTTTAGGGATAAAGGGTGAACAATCTTCGGGACAGACCAAGATACTCTAGGCCAAGATCTCAGGATTAAGGTAGATAGCATTAATTTAAAGCACAAGATAAAGCAATAATGATCCTCTGAAATAAAACAAAAATTCTCTTTATCTTTCCCTTAAATGGGAGGTCCTTATTTTAAAATAAATCCTTCTATTTCTAAATTCCCTTGTGAGATGGAGTCTCTCCAGAATCTTTTGCCTTTCTAAATTCCAATAAATATTGACCAATCTGCTTTCCATAAAAGGCAACCTCTTTATCTCAGGAATCAGTCTATTGAATCTTCCCTCAATAGCTTCCAATGCAGGTTAAATCCCTATCTAGTTAAGGAGGACCGATCTGTACACTATGCTTGGGATGCAGTCTCATCAATTTCCTGTGCTGTTGGACAGGGCTTCCACACTTTTCTACTCCATTCCCTTTGTAATAAACATCAGTATTCTATTTGTCTGCTAACTTTTTGTGATTCACTAACAAGGATATCTGGATCTCTCTGCACTCTCTCTTCATTTAAATAATAGCCTTTTCTTTTCCTACAAAAACAAAGTGCTACCTATGCTGGAGAAATGAAGTAAAAAAAAGTGCTGGAGAAACTCAACAGGTCTGGCATCATCTATAAGGAGAGAAACAAAGTTAATGTTTCAAGGCCAATTTAGTCTCAATATATCTCCCTGTGGAGATATATTGAGACTAAAGAACTGAAGAAGGCTGGAAAAATGATAGTTTTTATGCTGTTACAAAAGGTGAGGAGGCACAGAGGATGAGCAAGTGGAATAGCTTGAGTGCGCCTGTTGTGCTGTTAGTGGCACAGGAAGGCTACAGATGAACAGGGGGTGTCAACTCTAGAAAACAGGTCAGTTTTGCTGAAAGAAAACCTATCCAAACACAACACTGGGGTTGGGGGCAATTGTGGCAAGGGACTAATGAGGATTGATGGTAGGTCAGGAAAAGCAAGTGTAATCAAAATGGAGGACAGAGGTCAGGGATTGAAGTTGTTGAACTCTAAGCGGAGTTCTGAAAGCTGTAAGGTGCTTAAGTGTAACAGGTAAAAACAAAAACATTAACATGAATGCAAGTTGGTATCTTAAAATGGCAAGTGACTGGAAGGTCAGAATCATTCTTATGGACAGAGTGAGATGTTCCACAAAGTAGTCAGCCAGTCTGCTTTTGGTCCCACCAACGGAGAGGATATTGCATTGTGACCAGCAACTACAACAGACGACATTGGAAGTTATATAAGTACATTGCTGCTTTCCATGGAAGGTGTATTTGGGGCTTCAGACCCTGCGTTGATAATAGGGCAAATGTTATATCTATCCAATTACAAAGGAAAGTGCCATGGGGGCTGAAGAGTTGTTTGGGGTGACAGAAGAGTCAGCTAATCTGTTATAAGGAAATAGAGGGAATATAAACTACTTTACTGCCTTCAGGACTCAACACTAAGTTAGATTACATTACTTACAATTTAGCATGGCCAATTAACATAACCTGCACATTTTTGGACTGTGGGAGGAAACTGGAGCACCCGGAGGAAACCCACGCAGATACGGGGAGAATGTACAAACTCCACACAGAGAGTCGCCTGAGGCGGGAAATGAACCCAGGTCTCTGGCGCTGTGAGGCAGCAGTGCTAACCACTGTGCCATCGTGCCACCATCTCTGTTCTCCATTTTGTTTACATCTTTCCCAGGTCTTGTTTGCATGATTTTACTCTCACTTATTTGCTGCCATTAACACTGCCTCTTCATCCATGTTACTATTACCAATAGGACTTCATAGAATCATAGAATCCCTACAGTTTGGAAACAGGCCATTTGGCCCAACAAGTCCATATTAACCTTCCAAAGATAATCCACCCAGACCCATTCCCCTACCCTATTACTCTACATGTCCTCTGACTAATGTACCTAACTTACATATCCCATAATACTGTGGGCAATTTAGCATGGCCAATTCACTTAACCTGCACATCGTTTGACAGTGGGAGGAAACTGGAGCACCCAGAAGAAACCCATGCAGACAAGGGAAGAACGTGCAAACTACTACACAGACAGTTGCCCGAGTCTGGAATTGGACCAGAATCCCTTGCATTGTGAGGCAGAAGTGCTAACCACTGAGCCACTGTGCTGTCCTCCTCCTCCTCCTGTCTTCATTTGCCTTTTTCTGAAGGCACCCTCTCAAATTGCTCCACTTGTGCCTGCCCCACTCCATTTCTCAATGGCTTAAAAACGATTCCTTTCCAGTCCCTTCAGTTTCAAAGGACATTTGTGTTGGATTCAATATGTAATTTTATTTCTACTTCCACAGATGCTGCCAGATTATTGAGTTTCTCCAGCACATTTGGCATAAAAAGAAAGATTAAAATAAAAGCAAAATGGACTTCATATTTTCCTATAATGATCCATCTGTCAAATTTTAGCTCACTCACTTAATCTATCTATATGCCATTGATTGCACTTGATAGTCTAAACATTATTATTTGTGCATCACAAAGCTGTACAAAGTAAAATGAACCTTGACAACAAAAATGTCATTTAATTAGACTTGAGAGCAAAGCTTGACACAACTCAGAGGGGCAACACTTTCATTGATCCATGGTTCAAAATCAATTCAGTTCAACATTAATTTCACACTAAGCCAAATGATAAACGATTTGGAGACACCAGTATTGGACTGGGGTGTACAAAGTTAAAAATCACACAACACCAAGTCATAATCCAACAGGTTTATTTGGAAGCACCAGCTTTTGGAGCGCTGATGAAGGAGCAGTGCTTGAAAGCTAGTGCTTCCAAATAAACCTCTTGGACTATAACCTGGTGTTTTGTGATTTTTAACAAAGTGATAAACTGTTATTGAGCCAATAAGTGTCATTACTTCTCATGTAGACAAACAACAGTATCCTAAACAAATTTAAAACATCGAAATGAATGTTAATGATTATTACATAAAATTATCATTTGTTAAAATAAACATGTTTGTGGCTTGTTACCTCACAAGCTGACTACATTCATTTTTCTTGATTACAGGTGGCTGAAGATGGAACAATTCTAAACACTTTCACTCATAAGAGTCAGCTCCCTGAAGATATGGACCCAATGTCTGTCAGCTGTTCACTGACTGATGTTGGCATTCTGATCATCAATATTAGAAGGAATCAACTAAATCAAGCAGACTCACCTCAGCCAGTTTATCGAAGTGAAGTTAAGCTGTAGATGTAGATGCCTTGGCTTTGTAGCACTCTATTTACCCATGCTGCCTCATCAACATTAATTAAAACAACGCTGAACGTTTATATACAACTTTGCACAGATCTTATTTTAGAAATTTCACAATGCTCCTGAGGATGTGCACTCAATTCAACAGATACAGGCATATACATTTTTCTGTGGTAGAAAATAATGGATTCTAAGAACTAATTTGATAATGTTGCTGGAAAGTTATTTATTTTGTCACTGAGAGCTGTGTACTGTTTATGCCTTTTGATAATTACATTTACAATCAAATAAGTTAAACTCCACAGTTTCATTTCAATTCCATTTTCTACTGTAGATTTATTTTAAACATATCTAAAATCAATGTGGCAAAAAAAAAGAGCAGTCATACTCAGAAAATCATTCAGCAGCCTGATGGTAATGGGATAAGGTCCCTGCTTTGAACCAGTATTGCTTGTATTTTGAATTCATGGAGCATGGAGAGAATAGTTATAGTTATGATATGTGTTCACAATCCATCAGTAATTGGATACTGGAGTTTCCCAGCAATGAAAGTAGATTTCTGAAACTGCTATGATTCTGGTTCTCTAACAGATAATTTCATGTTCACAGGCTGTTTAATTTTACTGCAGATGTGGAGAAATGTACTTTTCCAATTTTATTAGGAACAGATTAACATTGGCCATACTCAATAGGGAAAAATATATTGATGGCAATATATTCAGCCATTAGAAATTTAGTAACAATGAAAGAAAGCACAATGCAGCATAGAAAGAAATCACCGTTTCCTAAATGAGGACACATTTTGAAGGTGGCTGTGTTATATTTTGCACGAAGTGAAGATGAAAAGTGACTGTAATGAGGTCAGCCAGATGGAAACCATGGAAGATGAGTTCCCTGATTGAGGCTGTTAATTCTGTTCAATCAGGGAGCCCTGGATGTCAGGCATAAAGTCATAGTCACAGAGTTGTACTGCACAGAAACAGATCCTTCAGTCCAACTCATCCATGCCGACCAGATATCCTGAACTAACCTAGTCCCATTTGCCACCACTTGACCTATATCCCTCTGAATACTTTATATTCATATACTTAGCCAAATATCTTTTTAACTGTTGTAATTGTACCAGCCTCCAGTACTTGTCCTCGCAACTCATTCCAAACATGAACCACCCTCTATGTGAAAAAGTTGTCCCTTACGTTCCTTTTAAATATTTCCCCTCTCACCCTTAACCTCTGCCCTTTAGTTCTGGACTCTCCAACCCAGTGAAAAGACCTTGTCTATTTATCCTATCCATGCCTTCATGATTTTATAAACCTCGATAAGGTCACCCCTCAGCCTCCAACACTCCAGGGAAAACAGCCCTTGCCTATCCAGCCTCTCGCTATACCTCAAAACTTCCAACTTAGCTATTCTCCAATTCTACCAATTTACAGTGATTCAGAGCCACAGATATAACCCTTTTGTATGAAATCTTTAGATTTGATATAATTGCTTCTCTCCATTTCTGAGAGTTGTGACAGCTTTCTTACATGGAATTTCTCAATCTTTTAATGATCTGCAGATTTCCAAATAAAAACTGATCTGGAAGTATATCATAAACTAAATGTTTCCCTCAAAGTAGCTGAGCTTTCGTCTTAATTGTCCTGTACTGCTTTTTAGGAGAGAAACTATTGTTGCATCCCCTTTAAATCTGCCTGAAAAGCTTTCTGGGTTTTTCAAAGTTAAAATCAATAATTGATTATTCTAAACCAAAACCAAGCACTGCCTTTCAGTGTTCATTCTCCCACCAAACTGTCCCCTGTCATTAATACCACTAAATCAACAGTCTTCCATTAACACTCCAGGGGTTTTGCAGTTATCTGCTCTGTGACACATAATGAATTATCCATGATGTTTAAGAAAGGACTGTCTAAATTTTTTAAAGACCCTTAACAAACATAACTAACCATATGGTTTGAAATCCAAACTATGAAAATACTATATATATATATATATATATATATATGAAATGTATTAAAAATCACAAACCTTTCATCACAGAAGTTGTATGTTGAATATAATTGATCGTGATTAAACCTCTTCAGGTTAGTTTGTGAACATGCCTTCCAAAGGTTTTCCCACTGTGGCTCATTTTGAGGCTCGAAAGTTGTTATGATCGACAGTGAGAACTATGTGAGTGGGGCTCCATTAGAGAACAGCATAGTTGTTATAATTTGGTCAGCTCTCCATGGTGATCATTGCTGCTTCAGAGCTCACAATTCTAGACTATCAGCTTGTGACCCCACATGGGGTTCTGACCCTATTTATAAGCTTCTGTTTAGGAATTCTTGGGATTTGCACCATTTAATTTGGGAGGTGTTTCACCTTTAAACAAAATAGCAAGAGTTGAGAATGCTAAGCACATTTAAGCATTAACACACATCATTTAACATTACAAGTAGAATAAATTATAAAGTGGGAAGAAGAAATCCCTCATCAACAATGATGTCAAATTATAACCAAGTGGGTAAAGTCACCACTGAAACTTGCATTCATATCATATATCATCTTTCCTATTCTCTCATTAAAGTGCTTCTGAGTTAATTACCACTTTTAATAAGTGTAATACTGATAAACATAACAGCTTTCGTGGATAGGATGTGGGTGTGAATAATGATTATGTGGTGTTAATATTTTTTAAAAATACCAGGGAATTCATTTACATCACTCCAGTTATGCTTGGGAAAACATTTACTGATACCAAGATGTAGAATAAGGTTTTTGTCTCATTCAGCAGAACTGATCAATCCAATAGCCTCGATAAAACTGAATACACTACACAGTTCCCAACCAGCTGTGAAATAAACACACAAAAGATTTGGTATAGCATTCTCTGAAAGATCACTGACAATTGGCTATGTTCTTCCACCTGACTGCCAAAGAAAATGGGTTTTTGTTCAGTATAATGCCAGATGCCCTTAGAGCTTTAGGAAATATATGTTTTACAATTTACGTTTTCCCTCAGCTTGTTAATTTTATATGCACAGATAATAAAATGACATGATATGAACTGCTGATGGAGCACAGATGAAACTTCCTGTATTACTGAAAACCTGGGTTCCAAGGGACAATAATAGAGCAATCTAGATCACTTCCAGAGGAATGTCAACTCTGGAATAGACAGGCAAAGATGTGTACTAAATGTTCCCACACAAAACATCACCTACATTGGAACATAACAACCAGTCTTGATAAAGGACCTTTCATAGAAAGGATACTGTTAGAAAGCAACTGCCTGGACAGCCCCAATGTACCTTTCAGATCCAGAAAGGGACATATCTCTTGCAACTGTTGTCATCTCATTTTATTGCTTCATCCTATCCATCTATCTTTCTTACTGCAGGAACTGGCTGCTGAATGGAAACAAAATTAGGCATCACCATGGCGTACAATAAAGTGTTGCTATCTACTCCTGATCCCATAGTTCTGTGTTAAGACAACTATGCTGATTAAATTTCTGATCTAATGGAAGCCAGCAGAGAAAAGGAAATCTCACCAACCTTACCTCAAATGTTTCTATACTTTGCCAAATACCTTCTTGACTCACCTACCAACAAAAATTAATCAAGTCAAAGACTTGGGGAGGGTTTGGAGATATATGCAAAAGATATCCTGTAAATGTAATAGAAGAAAATAATCTAAGTAACTCATTTGATAATGTAGCATAAATGTTAATGACAGGAAGAAAGTCTTGGGAAGTGGTGCTGTATAAGGATTCTAGGACACTGAAGCAACCTTGCACTGATGTCATGGAGCAGCTCCTCTAGGCATAAATAGCACAGTATGGGTGGAGTCAGTTAGATTGGCAGAGAGAGACACATGCAGAGAAGCATATAGAGTAAACCAACTAGCCTTTGGCGATAGAGTTTATCAATAGTCTTTCAATAATACATATTTGGCATATCTCTGATAATCATAAATTGTAGCATTTAATTTTAACATTCAATAAACAATTTTATAAAGATGCTCTAGTCCAATGACAGTTCTCCTTGACCAGTTTGTCTTGAACCAAAACTCTTGGATGGGGGTAGAAACATATTTAACAAAAGACTGACTGACTGTCTCTCTCTGTCTTAACTCAGCCATTCCACTAAGTGCTGCTGACTGTTTATCTTGTGCTCCTCCTTCTGCCTTCTGCTTTAAATGTTGTTGACTGATTGTCTAGATCTAATGCTTCATTTCATCATTCCACTGCGGATATCTCAACAAGATTGTTTCATATTCAAATCTAGAACTAACTGTAAACTGGCTGAAAGGTTTGTATGCAAACCGTGGTCCATTTGTTGACCCAATCACTTACTGATTTCATGTATAGTGATCGTTTCCTAATAACTGCCAAAGCCGTGATAATATGGAACTTTATTCACCTCAATCCACCGAGGAGAAAATAGTCAACAGCAATAACATAAACCATTTGCCAAACATAAGTTGATTTTTTTTCCTTTTGTTCCAGTGGGACATTAACTACTTGGCCAGTACGAGTTTCACAATCAGCACTGAGGTTCTCAGTCACCTTTGAGCTCTGGGCCCACTCCTCAGATGACTCAGCCCTCGCTCAGTACCTAGGTAATCTCCTGAAGTCTTAACTCTCTTGTTGCAGTGAAGGTGCATGACAGCCTTTCATCAAGTCATCTACAATTGTGAAATGCTGTTGATACTCAAAATGGGTCTTTATGGGGAACCTGCTGGACCTTTGGTTTGGCCAACCTTTGACACATTCTCTCTGTCTTTCATTTGTTCCTGTGGTATTTGATTGAACTTATTTTGGTTGCTGACCAGAGTGTGCCTGAGACCAGAATATAGAGTTCAATTTCACCAACAAAATCTTTGCCATTCATTATAAGTGTACATTAAAAGTGTACAAAATTGCCATTCTCCAGTGCCATGTTGATTGCCAGAATAAAATATGCAGAAATTTTTTTTAAAGAAGAACCAAGTGCACACATATTAAAATCTGAGGTCTTATCTCCGTAACAGTGCTTGGAATGCTTAGCCCCAGCCTGGAGTCTAGGTCAACCTGCGAGTCTCACATCAATCACCACGAGGAGCTGCATTTTTGTTGCCGTTGATGATGCTGCTGCCTCTGATCACTGGGAGGAAGTTTGCTGTTGCCATCACCTCCAAACGCTGGAAGGAGACATGTTATTGCTGCCACTAATGCCACCGCACCCAAATGCTGGTGTCACCAGGACACTGCTGCCTGTGGGAAAATCCAGAACCTATTATGTAACATCACAATAGCACCTAGGATAGGAAATGATCCCTGCGACACACATACACTGTCGGATTATGAGCACAATAACTCTTCACCGGTTTGAATCAAAGAAACTGATTGCTCATTCAGCCTGAAATGTCTGCACACAAAAATGCACTTAGCACATCCAGAAAGGATTTAATGTTTTCTCTCATGAAAGCAGTTGGAGTTTTGCTTTGAATGCATGAAATGTTTTCTGTAGTAATTAAAAAATTGACAATATTGTTTGGAAGACCTTGGATGGGATCATTTTCTCCTCCAACAACCTAATTTAAACTGAATAGAAGGAATAACAAGTTGACAGGTAAAACCCGGTAAGCTTGTAAGCTGAAGCACTAGGAGATAATGCCGGTAGCTCTCCTAAGGCAACCTCCCAATTCGCTTAAGTATCATTAAGCAATATTGCCAAACTGTTTTGTCAGCGTGTATTAGAGTTAGCACTGATTACATCTCACAGCTGCAGATAAGAGAGCCTCAGTTTTGAATATATTTACATTTGCTTCGAACACATTTGCAGTTGATGTTACAAAGGCAATGATGGTTATGTGGAGAACACAACTTGATTAAACAAACCAAAGAAGTGTGGATGCTGCAGATCTAAAACAAGAAGAGAAATTGGTGGAGAAATTCAGCAGGTCTGGTAGGATCTGTGGGGAAAAAGCAGAGTTAACATCATGAGTCCATTGATCCTCTGTCAGAATGGAATTATCCATTTAAGAATATGGAAAACAGCAACAGTAATTGGCCAAATGGACCACTGAACCTGCTTTGGAATTTAAAACAATCACAACTGATCTCCCACCTCAACTCAACTTTCCCTCACCCCTATATCCCCAAATCCTTGAAAGATCAAAATTTATCTATTTCAGCTGTGAATATACTCAACAATCTACAACCTGCTGGGTAGAGAAGTCCAAAGAATCTCAACCCTTAGAGTGAAGAAATTTGCCATCATTTCATTCCCAAATGTTTGAGCCCACATCCTGAGGTCATGTTCTAGATTCTTCCACCAGGGCAACAACATTTCAATACCCATAGTGGCAAATGCCTTTAGAATCTTATGTGCTTTTTCAGATCACCTCCCACTTTTCTAAACTATGACATGTATCAGGCTGATTTATTTGATGCTTCCTCATAGACCAACTCGCTCACACTGAGAGTCTTCACTGTCTCCATAATAAATGTGGCTTCCTTTAGGTATGGAGCCCAACACAGCACATATCCTCTCCAGTTGTTTTCTCACTAAAACCCGACATAACTGTACCATGGCTTTGTTTACATTTGTATGTCAGGTCCCTTGCAGTAAAGGTTCATATGGTATTTGCCTTTCTAATAGCTTGCTGTACTTAAATCTTAATTTCTGTATTCCTTTGTACTAGTCTATCCAAATCTCTCTATACATCAACATCAAAAATTTTAAAGTTTTTTTTAGAAAGTCATTTCTATGCTTATTATCAAATTAAATAATTTCTCATTTCCCTACATCATAGTCTATCTAGCATCTTGTTATCAACTCATGAATGATGTCTATACTTCTTAGCGTCTTCATCACAGCTTACACTCTCAATAAGCTTTGGATCATCAGTAACTTTGAATACATTATCATCATCTAAGTAATTAATATACATTGTAAATATCAGAGGCCTATTACTGATCATTATAGCCTTCCATTCATTACAGCCAGCCAACTTGAAAATGTCTGATTTACCCAGCACTCTGCTACCTCCCTGTTAACTAACCTTCCAGCCACATTAATACAGTACCCCAAAACCTTCTCAAATTTCTTTTGGAAATCCACATATACTACAGCAAATGATGCTCTAGCAGTTACATACTCAAACAACAGTAATATATTTATTAAGCATATTTCCCTTTTAAAAAAAAACTATTGATTCTCTTTGATTTTAGGATTTTATAGCAACAAAACTGTAAATGGATTTTTCAGACAACAGACATCAAGCTAACGAACCGGCAGTTTTGTTTTCTCTTTTCTTCCTATTAATTGCTACATTTACTATTATTCAATTCATTGGCAACATTCTAAATCTAGAGAATTTTGGAAAATTATGACCAGTGCACTCTCTCCAACCCTATCTCTTTTAGAATCCCAAGATGTAGGCAGTCAGATATTTGAGTTTCTTTTTTTTTGTCTCTAGTTTCTGGAGCAAATTCTTACTGATGAGATTGTTTAATGTTTCGTTTACAAGCTTGCCATGTGTGAATTTTCTGAATGCTTGCTTCCTCCCCATCCATCTATGTACCTGTGATTTACGTGATGTTTCACTCACTGTGGCTAATTGATTTTCCATTGCTGCTTGTAGCATTGTCTACTGGAGGCCTTCTTCCCAACTTTTTAGCTTTTATGTGGGAATTCACTTTAGATTAAATTAGATTACTTACAGTGTGGAAACAGGCCCTTTGGCCCAACAAGTCCACACCGACCCTCCGAAGAGCAACCCACCCAGACCCATTCCCCTACATTGAACCCTTCACCTAACACTATGGGCAATTTAGCATGGTCAATTCACCTAACCTGCACATTGTGGGAGGAAACAGGAGCACCCGGAGGAAGGGAGGGAGAATGTGCAAACTCCACACAGACAGTTGCCCGAGATGGGAATTGAACCCAGGTCTCTCGTGCTGTGAGGCATCAGTGCTAACCACTGTGCCACCGTGCCACCCGTGATCCCTAGATAGTTCTGAAGTCCATCATTTGCTGCTTCCTGTTGCTTCTGAGCTTCTCCTCAGATATTTTTCCCACCTCTGCAGTCAAATTACTGATCTGGTCTTATCCTTTAGAAAGATGGAAGGGTTCTGATTGAAATGTATAACATTCTAATGGGGCTGGTCTGACTATATATAGGGAGGATGATTTCGCTGGCTGGGCAGTCTAGAACTTGAGGTAACATTCTCAGGATATGGGGTAGGTCACTTAGGACTGAGATGAGGAAACATTTCTTCACCCAAAGATTAGTGAACCTATCGAATTCTCCACCCCAGAAGCCGTGGAGTTCAAGTTACTAAACCCAAGTTCAAGAAAGAGATTGACAAAATTTTAGATCTTAAAGCATCAAGAGGTATGGGGAGAAAATAGGAAAATGGCATTAAGTTAGAGGATGAGACATAAAATAAGGAGTTCAGTTCTAAAAGCAGTACAGGAGCAGAGGGATTTGGATACATATGAGCACAGATCATTGAAAGTGGCAGGACAACTGGAGACAGCAGTAAGTATATTATATGGGTGTAAATTAGAAGAGCAAGGAGCTGAAGTTGAACATGTACACTTGTTGAACTTCACCTGGAGTATTGTACACAGCTGAGGGTGTCACGTTATAAGAAAGATGCCAATACAATGGCAGTTTACCAGAATGGTTCCAGGTATGAAAATCTTCAGCTCTCAGGATAGATTGAAGAAGTTGGGACTGTTCTCCCTGGAAAGGAGGATGCTAAGACAAAATCAGATTGAGGTTTTCAAAATCTTGGGCAGGGAGAAGCTGTTTCGGTTTGCAAAAGAAACAAGAATGAGGGGGCATAGATTTAAAGTGATGTCAACACAAAGAAAGGGTAATATAAGAATAAACTTTTTCATACAGTGAGTTGTTACAATATTGAATGTACTGCCTAGAGATGTGGTGGAGGCAGGTTCAGTTGAGGCTCTCAAGAAAGCCTTGGGTTTTCTTTTGGACAACAATGGTTTGCAGAGATATGGGGAAAAGGCAGGAGGTTATGCAGGCACAATACACAGAATAGCCTCCTTCTGCACTGCAATAATTCTGTGATCATACTGGAGCAGGCTCAAAGGGCTAAATGTCCTACTCTTGCTCCTATTTTATGTTTCCATCCTTCACCCATAACACTTTATGGTCTTCACTTCAGACATTCCTTGCCACTGGTTGCATTTATCTGGTCACTGCTGCAGATAGTGAGATGATGTCTACATTCATCTGAGTGAATACTATCAAGCACTATTACCCACAACTATTTACAAGGCATGGTAGGAGAGAAAACGTACACAGCCAAGCGCGAGTTCCATGTGATCTGAGTTCACCACGTCACAGTTCCTTTCACACATGCTCAATCAATATTCTCAGGCTACAGGTGCTCCACAGAAAACTGCTTTGGTAATCATTGCTGTTGCCTTCCATGCCTCTTGTATTTGTTGCTGTCCAGGTCAGGACAACATAGAAAGTTATTGAACCTATTGTGTTCAGAACCAGTGCTTAAAAGGACTGCTACAGACTGCCATAAAAAATGATTGGTTTTAAAATGACTTTCTTGAATGTGGAGTCATGAGAACATGCACACATCCTTCAGCCCATATTATAACCATGGCTTTCTGCCAGTCACTGCCCTATGCCATCTCAATTACTTCCACCCATCTTGTTGTATTGATTCAAGTCTGTATTTCTTCCCTTATCTGACTGACATTTGCAGTATGATGAACAGGCAGACAATTTGTGGTAATACTGCCATTGCCTTCATCAGAGATTTTCATTATGCAAATACTAGGTTTCTTTTATTATAATAAGTCAAAACTAGAATTATTTATCCAGATTGATTTGTTACGCTTCAAATTGCTTTGGTTTTTACATCTTCATATCTCTTGGCTGAACTGTACTTTCTTCAATCTGCCTCACCTCTTTAGTCACTGATACAGAGTTCCTGTCCAGTAAACCAATGGTGAGGTAGAGAGGTGTCCTTTGATGCCATCAGCACTTTATATGTGAAGAATTTTGAGGTAAGGTAAGAGATTTGTTTTTATAAATAGAGCAAAAACACTTCACAGAACTTTAGAAGTCTGAGCACTTTGTACAATAATAACCAGCAGAATTATTTAAAATAAACCAGAAATATTCAAGTAGTAAATAAATCTTTCAGAGGTAATCTTTGAGTTCTTGGTTGTGTGTTCCAACTTCTATATTCCGCACTCCCTTTTCTTGTTGCTAACCGTTTGGGCAATATGTCCACCAGTGATTGTTTCTCTTTGTTATCAATGAAACATGTACATATTATTGCTCCAGTTGTAATTATCAAACATGAACAAGGAATAATGTGATAGTTTAACACAGTCCCACAGAATATGGATCATTAAAAATCTGAATTTAAAATAAAAATATTTCTAAATACATGCACTTATTTGTAAATGGATTGAATTGTGAATCATCTTAAAATGTATAAATTCATAACATTGTATCCCTTAATGATCTAATTGATGGATGAAAAGCAATGAATTATTTATTTCATAATCATTACAAACTATTGTGAAAATATCAGCAGAATTTTTGATTCTGTTGGCTAAACCCTACATTAAAAAATCTGATTAATAAAGCTCTATTTGAAATATTATCCTGTACTATCATTTGGAATATATAACCTGCAGAAAAGTTAATCTTGTCCCATTAAATGAAATAATCTACACAGCATCAAGTACAAATGTCCTGCATCAGAAGCATGAACCTTTACAAATGATTCGAGTGGGTTTCGCAGTTATTAAGCAGTACTGAAAGCAGAAATGCATAAACTATGCAAATTTAAAAAAAAGCAGACTAAATCATGTGCAAATTGTGTGAATGCATCACATGTTTTGCCAAGAAAAAATTACTGAGCATTTCATCCAGAAAAATTTGCACAGTGTTAAGAAGTGGAAAATCTTTCTATAGGGACAGCAGCCAAGACATTTGAAAGACTGTAGCAGTGTGACTCTTAGATTGATACACTGCCCCCAAAACCTGGGTGAATAATCCTGCTTCAGGTCCATTGGGCCAAACAAAATTGAGTATGCTTTCTGTTGACTTGGTGTTAGGCGAGAGTGTGCCAGCATTAAAGTGATACTTTGATTTTCTCTTCTTCTGAAAGTTCACAGGAGAGGTACCACTCAAGCAGAAACAAAAACGACTAATCCTGTGTGCAAGCTTATCTTCCTGCTGCCTTGAATGGGGCTTTTACAACAGGGTTCATGGCTACAGTTTGTAAAGCTGTTGGAATTTTATCAAAGAGACTTCATATGCTCTTGAAGGAGACACTTCAGCAGCTTTGAGACTGGATGTCTGGTTGCTAACTGCAGCATTTCAGTCTGAGCTGCAGCTGACTATGCTGGCTGGCTCACTTATAAGCAACATCGTTGGTGCTGGTGACCTGACTGGTATGGAACAGGCACGCTGATATAGACTATCAGCATCCTTAATAACCCTTTGGAGAATGAAGTTAAGGAATGAACTAGAAGCCCATTTCAAAAGCAGTCTGAAAGTAGAGGCAACAATAGTGGGTGGCACAGTGGCTATCACTGCTGCTTCACAGCACCAGAGTCCCAGGTTCAATTCCAGCCTTGGGCGACTGTCTGTGTGGCGTTTGCACGTTCTCCCTGTGTCTGCGTGGGTTTCCTCCGGGTGCTCCGGTTTCCTCCCACAGTCCAAAGATGTGCAGGTCAGGTGAATTGGTATGCTAAATTGCCCATAGTGTTAGGTGTATTAGTCAGAGGGAAATGGGTGGGTGGGTTACTCTTCAGAGGGTCGGCATGGACTGATTGGGCTGAAGGGCCTGTTTCCACTCTGTAGGGAATCTAATCTAAAAGTCTGAGTTTCCTTAACAGTACAGCAATAAGCATTCGAACTTCAATGGCAGCAAAAACTGTCATGATTTGTACTAAATATTTTAATGCACTGTATTATGTAATATTTCTTTGCTTTCAATAGTGACTGCAAGAATCACTAAAAACTTAAATAAAGCCCTGAAGATGAGTCATACTGGCCTCAAAACATGGACTCTTTTTCTCTCTCCCAGAGACCTTCTAGACCTGTTGCATTTCTCCAGCACTTTTAGTTTTATTTCAAATCTTCAAAATCCACAGTGCTTTTATGTAAAGCTCATGATGCATTGCACTAAGTACTGTACCAGCGATAATAACCAATCTTAAATTGGGTTATTACAAAATTAATTGGCAATGAACAAATAAATTTAATTTTTTCAAGCAAGAAAATCTACAACGGTGTATATTGGTTAAAATTTATTATTTCTTATAGTTTCAAGATAAACAAATTATTTTTAAATAAACACTGACATTTTTGTTAAACTCTGAACTCACTCTAATATACAGATATTATTTTACTGAATTCTGGATCGGAAAATATAATCAGAACATTCATAGCACAACAAAATTAAAGACAAAACTTTGATCAATTACAAGTTGTAGTTTAAATGCACAACTATCCTTGATACCAAAAGTAAAGTTAATTGAATTAATTCCATACATGGAACTGTTAGGCAAAATTTGCCGTACAAAACAATTATTGCACAAGTAGTGATTCTGAGGCTAATATTACCAACATGGAGTACCCATGTAACTTTATAATTAAGAAAAGCTGCACAAGACCTGAATAAACACAGCTTCTGTTTTAGAGCACTGATCCATATTACACAGAAAAGATATGCACAATTTAAATTACTGTAATATTAAAATGCAAATCCAATTATTACATCTTAACTAAATTACTCCAATTTTTGAAGTCATTTGTTATTTGGTATTTAGAAGATTGTTAAAAATACAGTTAAACTTTTTTTTTAAGAAGAATTGCCTTCATTTTCGAACCACATTTTTGTTCCACGCTTACAAAGGGCTATGAGAATTTTTCTTGGCATACCAGAACAAAGGTAGTTCACAGAAACTAAAGAGGAACTGGTCAAATAATTCATAATGCTTGACTTAGAATCCTTGCACGAACCTTGCAAGCTGGAAAGCTCATCACAGTATTTATCACAAGTTTCATAAAGGTCATCACAATTTGCAGACTTGCAGTTGACTTTTTGATTTTAGCTACCAGTCCAAAGGGAAATTACATAAGACTCTAGAATATTTGCAACACTTGATTCATATCCATTATTCACTTATGTTTAGCAAGCTTAGCAGAGTTTACATCACTTGCATCTTTTACCTTCCTCATCAATAATCTAATTTTTCAGAATATTATTGCCACACTTTCATAAATCATTTGTTCAGTTTGTTACAATACACAGCTCTCCTGTATATAAATTATACTTAGAAGATATAATGTCATTTATCTGAGGAATTCTAAAGGACAGTTGCAGAAAATCCAACTATGTAATAATGTTACATTGACTCACATTTAAGTATGTGATGGTCCTGTGTAATCATAAAGAACAGAGTTCAAAAACTAACCTCAGTAAGAAATAAATGACTTTGCACAAGTAGAAATTTGTACTGTGAGAGCATTAAAAACCATAAGGTAACCACTATTTAAGATGGAATAATTTGAAACTCCGTGGTGGCTGTAAGATCATCCATGGTAATCTTTTGTATTTGAGCCTCGCTTTTAGCACCACTCACCAAATGCTTCCTTTGAATAAATATTAATTTTAAGAAAGACTTAAATGAAATAATTGCTACACCACTGTCTGTATTGGCACAAAGCAATTCAAAGCTAAAGGCTGAATTCTTGTTGATGACATGATTTGAGGTGAACAATAGGAGCAGCAGATATCTTAACAGATGGGCTCTCTGGTCAGTAGTAAAAACAATTCAATATAACTCCAGAATGCATGTTCATACAACTTAGTTTGAAGCAATTTGATTTTGAAATGTATGGTAATAATATCTCATGCAGTAAAAAGTTTAATATGTAATAAGAACCTGTGAAAATATCAGTAAAACCAAACTTGAAACAGGGCCAAAATTCCCAGGAATAAAGTCTGCCTACTGAGTTTACGTTGTGTTTCTAAGTGCAAACTCTAAGCATTAAAAGGGCCGACTTGTACCCAGGAACTAGCAATTAATAAGATGGTGGCAGTGCAACAGTTTGGAAACTTACTTTGCAAATTTATTTGGGACTTTAAGCTTACCTAATTATTCAACAGTAATTGTGTTTCCTATTGGCTAAAAAGTTGAAATAGCAAAGTATAGTACGTTAGCTGTCAGTTTGACAAAGATGTAGTGAAAGTAACAACTGAGTAAGAATGCAAAAATAAAGCAGTAATATTAGCAATTTTTATACAAAGAAGAAAAAGTGAACTAAATCACATTCAAGTTTGGATCAGTTTCTACTGTGGAATGACAGTTACCTCCTAATTTAATGTGATCATGCAAAACGTATTCAGTTGTCAAAGGAATCGGGCAAATAGCCAAAGAAAGATTCATAATTCACGAGGTATCATGGATAAGGCAAACACAAAGATTCTGCTTAGGAATGCCTTTCTAATGACATTGATATAAAAGATAAGTATATAGGCAAAGAGTAGCAAAAAGAGAAAATTACTAATAGGGAGAAAGAAACAAAAGATACAAAAATCTGCAGACCATAATTGATTCAGTGTGCACAAATATTATTTAATGAACACAGAAGAAGAAGAAAAAAAAACAGCAGAATACCAAATTACTGAAACTGAACTAAGAAGAAGAATTGCATCAGTAAATAACACACAATATATTAAATTTTCATCTTCATTCACAAGGTGTGTGTATTTCATCTATTCTTAGTGTCCGTGCTTAATTGGATAGATTTGAATGATATAGTTATTTTCTTACACTTAAAGTAAAATTACCATTTCACAGTATGTAGGATATTTATATAACACACCATACATTTGATAATTAGAAACTAATTTGTATTTATTTCACTTAATATGCTACTTTATTACAAATATATTATTAAGGCCTGAATAGGTACCTTGGTTTTCTCAATGTCTTTAAAATCAGATTCATTTCTGTAACTTTATTTGAGTAATATTTCCCTAAATCACTTTATAAATGACCATTCCAAATCTAAATTATGTCAGGGCTATCTATTACATGTATTTTTTGTCACAATAGTCTATAATAGACATTTAAGCAAAGAAGATCTTCTTTGTGGAATAAAAAGTGAATACAAATCTAAATAGTTAAATAGTTTTTAGATAGAACTATATTTCAGCTATAATGAACAGAAATGGAATGAAAAGATTTTCAATGCATAGAGAGTACTCAGTAGTCAGCTAAGAGTAGAAAGAAATACAAGATGTAAAGACCATTTCAAAGAAATACAGACGAACGGACACACCGGTGAATGAAGGATTATAGCACAAGATCCATCATATTGATCTACATCATACATTTTGTAAAAAAAAGGTGCATTTTTCAATGAAGAGCAGTAAATGCCTCACATATCTGGATTGTGTATAGAATTTCTTACTAAAATGTGAATTAATTGTAAATTTTATGTTCTAATTGTAGATTGTACATTTATAAGAAAGTAAAGACTAAATGCTAATTTGTGCAATTATATTATTAAAGGGCAACACGAGTTAGAAACATAGAAGGGAGGATATCCTGAAACAAATTTGGGGAAAAAAACCTCCAAACAAATTAACAAATTGCTTGGATATGAGAAACAGCAATACAGCGTAGTTGTCTATTATTGAAAGGTACCATCCAGTTAGATTGCTATTCAAGTTGTATCTTATTTTCTTTTGCAGCATTGTCTGAGAAACTGCACAATTATTCAAAGATTGCAGTGGAACGCTTTGTCTCCACTGGTGAATCATGCTTGCAATAAATGAAATGCTCTTGCAGAACCCATATGTTGCCGCCTATGATTGTTAGTTCACATGCTAAAGACACCCAGAGAACATTTATCTTACCCTCCCATCTCATACAGTAATTTGTTAAAATCATCAATGGCAAGAAGTCACCTTTTACATCCCCACTTAATCTTTAGAATACAGAGGTAATATTATACTAATTCTAAATTGAAAATTACACTGTTAATTTTCTGCTCTTAAAACCCCTATTAAACAAACAAACACTTGAGTTCATTAACTTTTGTAATTTGGAAAAGGACGCAGGCATTAATCTATGACAGGATGGTAAGGTTTCTGCATTATATTTTTTTCCACTGTATAGACAGGATAAAGGCACATTGGAAGTTGACTTCTGGCATTGTATAGAGCTCCTTGACTCTTCCCAAGAGGGTTTCTTTTAGGCAAAAATAATCATCATTACTTCCATCAAAATCTTCTTATTGACTTTGCTATTGTTTTGCTTGGTATTAAAAAATTACTTAAATCAAAGTTTGAGTGACTGGACAGTGTGTCTTTCACAGATGTGTATGTATACATGCTCAAAGCTTGGGAGGCATGTTAATTCATCACCCCCATCAGCATGAGAGGAACTCTTGGAAGTGAGATAGGCAGTAGGTTAACTTCAGCAAGTTTCCTCTTTTAGTGTAAATCATTATTAGATCATGTGTGGACTGAGATAAGTCATTTAACAATGTTGTTACTCATACTTCCCTATTCTTGAATCTTTCTGCTGGGAGATTTGCCTTGCTGAATTTATCCTGAGACTTCAACATTTATATCAGTGACAAGACAGGATTTTGTTTTGGAATGAAGACACTAGCTGGTCAATTGTAGTTCAGTTTATTTGTGAATCTGAATTCTGATGTTCACCTAAGTACTGGCTCATCCATGACTGTATGTATACAATGGTCTATGAAGGCCTGTTTCAGTCAACTAACAGCTGTTAGCTTTATAATTATCTTGAATGTACATAGATTGAACCAATCTTTTTTGTTTGTACATTCAACTGTTTTCTGTGTATCATTTCACTTGCAACTATATTTAACATTTAGAATTTCCTTCAACAAAATGGCCCAGATATTGCAGTCAGAGACAAAGTAACAACACTTGCTGCTTAACTTGAAGAAAGTTGCCCTCAAAGTTCTAGCAAGCTTTGTGCTTTGAATCTGGAATCAAGGTAAAGGGCTCTCCAGTCATCCAACAGCAGTGATGTGATCCAGCAGCAGTTGAGCAGTCAATCACATTGGAGTATTCAAACAGCAGAAAGCAGGAAGTAAAATGCACTATATTTTCAATGTTTACAATTTACAAATGGCAAATTAGATGACTGGGACAAACATATAGAATTAAAGTTAAAACTGAAATATCACTAACAAATTTGTTTTTAAAAAGAGGCTAAAAATTGCACTTTATCATTATTGAGACATTTGATGTTACACTAACATAAAATTAGTTGTTCAGTGATAATGTAGCTGGTCAGCATTATTTATAAACACTATTAAAGATCCAGTTACATTATATTCAACAAGGTGCGAATTTTCTAGAGATTTCTACAGCACAACTAACAGCTTAAAACAGGAGGTTTTCACCAGTTCAGTGATTTCTATTGGTTCACAGTCTGTGGAGACATCAACAGCATACCCTTGAATCATCAACAGCAACTTCTGGATCTCAACATTTAACTGCACACGTGCAGGCTCCCAAAGCTACAATTTAAGGTGAGGAATGACAGCGAAACTGACTGTTTCCCTAATTACGACTGCAAAACCCAAGCCAGGACAGTACAGTATCTATTTATCATGCAGAATATACCAGTGGTGCATACTTGAGGAAAAATAATCACAACAAGGAAAAGGACATAGGTTTCTTTTTCTCGCAGACTTGGTCCCCTTATGGAAATAATAGTTCACCTGCTCTGTGAAGAATTCAAGTGGTGGGAGAAAGCCAATACTTTAGACATAAATGAAAGTGGACTAACATTCAAATTGAAAGGCTTTGATTTACAGTAGGAATTTATATGTAATTTATCCTGTGTTAATTTTTGATCAGAAGCTGTATTGCTTATAATAAGATTCAGTAGCCTATAACTCCTTCACTGGATACACAAGTTATGAGGTATTAACATTGAAACAGACCTGCTGCAGTGACTGTGGAATAATTTTCATTGAAATAGGCATTCTAACTAACACAGAAGTTACAATGGGAATATTTTAGCATGGGTAGCAGCTTTGCCAAACTACCAGCTGCTGTTCAAGCAGCAACCTGATTCAATTTCATTAGTAGAATTTACAACTGGTAGGCAAAAAAAGACCATGTGTATAAAACCTTCAAAAAAAACACTTCCTTACATTATTAGTCAGAGGGCTCTGTATGTTACATAGCTATGAATAGAATAATAATATTTCTTGAAAATTAGCTGAGTGCAGTCAAACAATATTCTGGACCAGACTGGTGCGCAGTTTCCATGCAAAACAAATTGCACATTAATACAGCTCATCCTATGGACTTATTTCACTGGCACACTAGAATGTTTGGGTCAGACACAAGAATTGGCCCCATACATCAGTTCAACACAGCATATTCCCACAGTTCACTTCAAATTTCCAATTGAAATGCTGAAAATCCATTTCAAAAGAAATTTGAGTGCATCACCCCAGACGATACAAGCTTATTGCGTAAACACTGGACAAACCATGTTTTGATATTTTCAGGACATAAACTGCTGAGAAATAAGTCCACACATTAATTCCTACTGGACGTGAAATCATTTTGTTAACTATCAAACACAAAGACTCAATACAATTACTTTCAGACTTTAGCTTATCAATTAATAGATTAGGTTTCATTCTAGTTTGAAAAAAAAGCTATTCATTAACATATGCTCACTGGAAGAAAACTCCAGAAACTTGCCAACAAGACGTACAATCAGTGCTTTTAACGTCTATTGTTTAGAAGTGCATCACAATTCCCAACACTTCTGACAACAGCTGAAAGAAAGATTTCATTTCCTCATCCAAAATCAAGTGCATTAAATGTGAATAGTGCAGTTATTTTGAGGCAATTTGTTCCCTGCAAGGCTTGTTCAGTGTGATTTGTCATCTGTGTCTGATGGACTGGATTCACGAGGAAGTGTAAGGCTCTCCCTTCTGTCCCACAGCTTGTGAATCTCTGTGGTATCTGACTCACTGCTGCTATTGCCACTTTCCCTGAAACTAGCCAATGGTGGACGCATCTTCACCCCTTTTGATGTGACTGATCCTTCGATGGCCTTTCTCAGCTGAAATAAATTGAAGCAAAGAGAGAATTGAAAGTGATTTTTTTGAAAAAAACAATCACTTACTCTACAGGCAGGATGAGTTAATGCAAATGGACACATATTTTTACTAAATATTAAGAACATTAGAAATAGGAGTAGCAGCCATTTGTGATTTATGAATTTGTTTCTATTGAGTACCACTTGCTTGTTACTACAGGGTAACAGTTTTAATTGTTACCTTTTGATGCCATCCTTTGTGCAGTGAAAGGTTGAGTTCAGTGTGCACTGTACGCTAATACATGCCTTGAAACATACAGGCTGCATGCCAGAAGCCTGCATTTGGAAAATTAAACCTTACGCCCATTTTATTAGCTTAAGAAATACGTTGAGCATTGTTGCATGAATTAAATGTTCCAGTGTTTAGTTCATTAGTCTCTTAATAACTGTCTTGTGATGCAATGTCTGAGATACTAGTGACACCTGTGCTCCACATGGAAGTATTTTAAACTGCAAATGCAAAAATAAATAGCAAAAACAAGTTTTGGTGCCATTGTAAATCATAATTCTTAATACCTCAGGGACATTCTACAATTAAGTTTACTTCATAAAAAGTAACTTGTGTATCATATATTATAATTCCCTTCACACCATTCAAATGTATGAACAGTAATAAAATTTGACTCTTTTCCATAGATATTTCATTGTCAATTTGGCATTTGCATGGAAGCGTGAACATTTTTCTTTTCGAATAGGTCAACACCATAAAAAAACTATTTTTATTAATTGAAATACTCTCAAAGAAATCTGAGATGGCTCAGCTTGGGTCACTGAACATTAAAAATTCAGCTTAGCACCCATACCTCTTCATGGTGAACTAATAACACCAAGCATCAATCTTTCCCAATTATCCTGGATTGGAGTCACAGGGAAGTGTAAAGACAAGAAATGTCAGCTGATATTTAGTTATGGGGGTTACAATTCAGGGTGTGCCTACACCCAATTATAAACAAAATTCATCTATGCACCTCAATCCCATGATTGTACAGTGACCTCTGCATAGCCAGGATGCCATGTTTGTGTACACATCCTCTGCCTATATCTGGAGTCTAAGCAGCATTGGAAGGAAATCATGTGCCATCCCTTTAAAAAGGGGACATCCCTATAAAATTACTGTTGGAGGAATGCAAAAAAAGCTGCATAATCATTTTTTGTCATTCAGGGATCAGATTTTACACATCAGGAGAAGAGGAGTGAACCTTGGGATGGTAACTCAGGAGACTGGAATGTTGATGCAAAGTATAATTCTGAGACCATGCCTAGCCCAACTTGTTAATTGGCTAGTCCCGGAACAGCTCTCCCAATTTTGGTACAAGTCCCTGATGGTAGTTAGGACAGTATCTGGGTATGTCCTTGTCATTTCCATTATTTAGGCCAATGTTGGGAGATCAGTCTCTGTTTCATGTCTCTGGATAAATAGTTGAGATCCCTGGATTATTAGTCCTGCAACAAATGCACCATGCAGGACCTAATACCCCACTCTGAAGTTGCTTTGTTAAAGAAACTAAATAAGTGCTTAGTGCTGTATGCTCAATATGTATTAGCACATTGAACCTATTAGACTGCATTTTACAGCCTTCTGGCAGTGGGTTTGCAGGCAGAGGAAGGGTCCATGAATTTCTCGATATATCAAGCCAGCAGCCTAACTCACTGTCTTGCCACAATATTGCAAGCAGTGGGAAGAGTGTGGTTAGGGGCATATATCTGTGTACTAATTAAGGCACATAAGCGCCCAACTAACAGCCTGTGTTTACCACCACTGGAATTTACTCAGTGGAAGGAGAGGTCCACACCAAGCGTCTAACTTAACAACTTAAACGTGCTGTTCTTTAGCAACAAGAATCATAGTATCCCTACAGTGTGGAAACAGGCCATTTAGCCCAATAAGTCCATACTAACCCTCTAAAAAGTAACCCATCCAGACCCAATCCCCTACTCTATTACACTACATTTTACCCCTGACAAATGCACCTAACTTACACATCCCTGAACACGATGGGCAACATAGAAGAAAGTGATTAGAGTCGAGAGTGTAGTACTGGAAAAGCTTGCAGCCTCACTCCTGAAGAAGGACTTTTGCCCAAAATGTTGAACCTCCTGCTCCTTGGATGCTGCCTGACCTGCTGTGCTTTTCCAGCACCATAATTTTGACTATGGGCAATTTAGCATGGTCGATTCACCTAACCTGCACATCTTTGGATTGTGGGAGGAAACCGGGGCACTCAGAGGAAACAAGGGTGTGGTTGTTCCACTCTGTTCTACAAGGTAGGATTGTTGGGTAGGCTATCCTTTTGATTTTACCTCCTGCGTTTTGTTCCTGCTATCCATTCTACACCTGCTCATAATGAAACAGCTGAGATCAGGAAATGTTGGGTGTTAAGATAGCAATTCTGTACCTGACATTTTCTGACTGAGAATCAAGTTTAAACAGGAATCTTCTCTGCACTTTTTACTGCAATTCTTGAACTTTATATTGCCTATAAAATAACCTACCTCTTTAAGAGCTACCACTCCAATTAGCTTTCCAATGCTGGTTACATAAGCATGGTTAAGTCCCAAGAGAGAGAACATGGTGTGAGTCTGAAAAAAAAACAAGCATCTTTGGTCAGATAGTTGACTGTAAATTCAATATTGCACTTAAACCACAGTGATTCAATTATTTGTATTTTAAAACACTTTGATAAATTTCATTCAGTTTTGCAACATTAAAACAATATTAATGATACATATTCTTTACAGTACAGTATTAATTATTCAATATCCCATTCACATTGTCAGTAACAATTGGTACAAAGGTTGTGGTAATATCATTTTGGGAGGAAAAGGAAAATCTCCTTTCATGAGAAAATAAAACTCTTCAGCCAGTATTCCAAAAGATGAAAGACAGACTCTGATGTTTTGAACATATAGTCATTTATTATGATTAACGTAACTAAATTAGTATTAACTCTTACTAATTTTTACTCTGAAGAGAAACAGCACACCCTAACTTTATAAATGTTGATTAACTAGCTATGGAACCCCAGCATGATGTGTTCTCATTTTGACTTTCAGTATTTGCACACTTACTTCCTCAAAGAAACATTGATAATTTTACAGGCAACCTGCAGTTGGGAAAGCAGAATAACTATGGCACAAAACCATCAGTGCCATGCCCAGTGCCTGCCCACCTACACTGTGACCTTCTAAACAGTGGGTGATGCAGAGGGTAGGTCGCCTCCCTGTAGACCAATTGAAGACCTGAAGTGAAATTATCAGCCAATTCCTAGAGATGGACAGAAGTCCCACCTCATTATTTAGAGGCCATCATCTGAAAAATTAAAGCAGGCCAAGCTGGGGCAAGTGGAGGCAAGCTCTGACCCAACATTTATACTGGGATGAGGGGACCCTGCCCTCAGAGCAAAATCCAGTCCACGGGATGAAATATATATATAGGATGACTGACTGTCATTTTCAGGATCTTGTTTTGATTACAAAATAAAAGACCAGACCTCAAGTAGAAATTCACAACATTCACAACATTCCACATCAAATGTTAGAATTTATAACACTGGCATTCTATAAAGAATACTCACAGCTCTAACTGCTTTCACAGGTATGTGCTACTATTCTTACACAAGTCAGGCTACCCATCCGTTCTCTTCTAGGAAATAAAGTGATGTCGTGTATTTGGATTTTCAAAGGACATCCAGTAAGTTGCCAAATCAAAGGTTCTTACACAAAACAAGAGTACATTGTATCGGGAGTAATAGATTAACATAGATAACAAAGAAAGAAAAACAGAAAATATGAAACTCATAGAGAAATTACTGCAGAATTTCAGTTCTGAAGAAGGGTCACTAGAGTCATTGAGATGTACAGCATGGAAACATACCCTTCAGTCCAACTTGTCCATACTGACTAGATATCCTAATTTAATCTAGTCTCATTTGCCAGCACTTGGCCCATATTCCTCTAAGCCCTTCCTATTCACATACCCATCCAGACACCTTTTAAATGTTATAACTGTACTAAACTTTGACTTTGCTTTCTCTGCACAGATGCTGCCAAACCTGCTGATGTTCCCCAGCAATTTCTGTTTGAGTGTAGATAAAGGATTGTTCAGCTAAACAGAAATAGTGTTGGGACAAATGGATTTGTTTCACATTGAAATACTGTAACCAGAAGTACCACAGGGATCAGTGCTGCGACTTCAACTATTTACAATCTATATTACTGACCTAGATGAAGGGTCGGGTGCATTATAGGTAAATGTGCCTATACTACAAGGACTGGTAGGAAAGTAAACTGTGAAGACAGGAAGAGTTTGAAAGAGAACAGATTTATTGAATGAGTAAGCAAATTCTTGGTAGCAGGTGTGTAATTTGGGAAAATGAGAAGATATCCACTTTGGTGGGAAGATCAGAAAAGAAAAATATTATTTAGACGACAAGCAGCTGCAGGATGTTGCAATGCACAATCTTTGTACATGAAATATAACACAGGTCTAGCAAATAATTAGGAAAGCAAATAGAAATTTGACCTTTATTGACAGTAGTTGGAGAGTAAAAGTGGGAAAGTCTTCCTACAACTGCACAGTGCACATTTAGAGACTTGTGTACAGTTTTGATCTTTTTTTAAGATGTGTAGTGATATTGGAAGCAGATCACAGAAGTTTCATTACAGTAGACTGCTTCTCAGGATGAAAAGGTTATCTTATGGGAAAAGGCTATGATGGTTGGACTTACACTGAAGTTCAGAAGAATGACAGATCATCTTATTGAAACATACAGTTCTGAGGGAGCTCTGCAAGGTGCCTGCTGAGATAATGTTTCTCCTTGTGGGGAAATCCAGAACTAGGGGGTACAATTTCAGAATAAAGAGACTTCCATTGAAGGTGGAGATAAGGAGGAAATTCTTTTGAAAAAGCCATTAATCTTTGGAATTCTCTTCCTTAGACAGCAGTGGAAGCTAGGTCATTAAATACATTCAAGGCTGAATTCTGACATACAAGGAACTTGAGGGATATGGAGGGTACTCAGAAATTGAGTTAAAACTACAATCAGATCAGCCAAGATCTCATCGAATGGCAGAGCAGGTTCCATGTGTCAAATGGCCTACTCTTACTCCAATTTCTTATGGTCTCTACCAGGGAAATACAGTAAGTGAACAGAGACAGGAACAATAATGTTGATCTCACTCATCATCATAATGAAAGCTGTATGGTTTGATGATGCTATACCACATTCTAATTAATGGTTAATATTGATGGTGGCAATAATAACTTGCCAACAATGTTTATTTAGGTCTAATCCTGTTAGTTTGAACAATTAATCTAATAATCTTTTTAATTTTAAGTATTGATACTTGTAAATCACCATAATATTGCAAAGCATATAATGTTCTCAAATTAACTGAAAGAAGAAAACATATCCCTTGTGTTTAAGAGCACTTTTGCCTATGCATTTCTAATATTGCTTTTATTACAGCTCCCTTTAAATCAAAGGATAATGGTAGATTTTGTGACACCAAATTGAATAATTTTGGTTTTAATGAATGCGTTAGAAAATGTTTCGCACTTTTATTTCAGTGTTTCCCATTGACAATATGTTGATGGGTTAATCTCAGCAGTATAAAACAAGAAAAGTAGATCATCTTTAATAGACAATACATAGAGTTCCCTTCAGCTGTAAAATAAATTAGAAATTGTTTACTCCAGATTACGTTTGTGAGAACATTTTGGCAACAGAAGTGAACAGCATGATTTAAACCGAGTTCTTCCCTGATGAAATAACAGGTGGCATCAGTGGCATAATGGAAATGTCATGGGATTTAATAACCCAGACCCCCAAGTACTGTGGGGAAATAGGTTCAAATCCAGCATGGCAGCTGGTGAAATTTAAATACAAATTCAACAATTCTGTTTTATTCACTCATGGGACCTGGTGTTGCTGGCTGGCCAGCATTTATTGCCCATCCCCAGTTGCCCTTGAGAAAGTGGTAGTGAGCTGCCCTTTTCAACCACTGCAGTTTATGTGCTGGAAGTAAATCCACTATGTTCTTAGGGAGCGACTTCCAGGATTTTGGCCCTGTGACAGCGAAGAAACGGCAATATATTTCCAAGTCAGGATGATAAGTGACTTGCAGAGAGCTTGTAGGTGGTGGTGTTTCCATGAATCTGCTGCTGAAATTTTGAAATGATGGTGACAGTGAAATGTCATAAATTTTCATAAAGACCGTGTGATTCCCTTCCGTGGTCTGGCGTACATGAGATTCCAGACACACAGTAATGTAGTTGACTCTTTATCATTCTCCGAAACGGATGGTTAATTCTTAGCACACCCAACCCATGCATGCAAGACCCAAAACATGTGCCCAACATTAGACGTGATCTGTGCTTGGGCAACATTAGTTAAATAATCCTGAGCGCTAAAGATCCTGAATTGTTAGGTTGTAATATGCCATACCTCTGCTAACTGACAGCTACATATATAAATATACCAATCCTTGGCATTTGCAAACAAAACTAACATGCTCATGGGTGGCACCTGTTTCAACTTAACCAAACAGATGATGGCTATTTTCTGGTTAATTTCTTAGGGCTATGCCTTGACTAATCAGAGTCAGCAGTTAGAATCTTGTAGGGGTCTGAATGATGTGGACTATGGCAGAATTAGACAACCATTGTGGCAAGGACCATCGCAATGTCAAGATCATCTCACTCCACCTTTTATGCATGTCACAAGCTGCATTATGGGCATTTGGTCGGCAGGAGCAAGATGCCAATTGACAGCCATTATTGCTCATTAGAATTCCTGCTAATGCTAGAACTCGCCTCAGAATATTCAGACCAGATTTGTCAAACAAGCAGGATGTTGAGAAAACTCAACAAGGAAACCATAGTGAGCATTTCACCTCACCCCGAGGGACATACAATGGGCGAGGTTGTATCTCCTGACTCTTCACTTGCTGTCATAGTTCTTGGAGCATACCTTGATGCTTACAGAATCCTTGCCTTGCATTGTTGAGCTTTGCCCTCTTAGCCAATGATAGGTTTATATTACTGCTGTCCTGCATAGCCTTTCAACGCAGGCACAAAGCCAGAAAAGCTCATTATAGCTCTGAGCAGGCCTCAGTCAAGTCAGAAGGATAGCCTTCGCTCAGGGGAACCCGATACAAGTGCAGTCACAATGAGGATCCTCTCCTCATTAGATACAAGGAACTGAATGATGGGCAGCACACCACCTACCCTGACTCTTTGTGCCCTATTGTGGGCTGTCTTTTCTTCTAGAATGAGAAAGGCAGGGATTACAGAGATGAAAGTAGCTAACACAGCTGTTACTTCTGGTGCAGATGGGGAAGTACTCCAGGCGAGGGGTAGGCAGTGCAAAGGTATGCGGGGTTATGGTAGGTGAGGGTGAGTGGGGAAGATGTTCTAGGTATTAGTGGTAGTGGTAGACCATGACCCTTGGTGAGACGCATGAACAGTGGCAGAGATAGAATGAGTGCAAGAGAAAATGGTGACAGTTATATTGGCAGAGTGGTGAAAGACATTGATCTGCTTCCTACAGTGCCAGACGGCAAAGACTGCTTTAATCCAGGTGGGAAATTTGGACCGAGCTAGCATGGTCTGGTCACCATGACACCATATGAAGTGGACTGCACTATTCCATCCAGTGGTTTCTCCACATACCTTGCCACATACAGCAATACACGGCAGCTCCAGACTGCTGGTGCTTGTCTGGGTGCACAATTTATAGAGTCATAGAGATGTACAGCATGGAAACAGACCCTTCGGTTCAACCCGTCCATGCTGACCAGATATCCCAACCCAATCTAGTCCCACCTGCCAGCACCTGGCCCATATCCCTCCAAACCCTTCCTATTCATATACCCATCCAAATGCCTCTTAAATGTTGTAATTGCACTAGCCTCCACCACATCCTCTGGCAGCTCATTCCATATACGTACCACCCTCTGCGTGAAAAAGTTGCCCGTTAGGTCTCTTTTATATCTTTCCCTTCTCACCCTAAGCCTATGCCCTCTAGTTCTGGACTCCCCAACCCAAAAGGAAAAGACTTTGTTTATTTACCCTCTCCATGCCCCTCATAATTTTGTAAACCTTGAGAAGGTCACCCCTCAGCCTCCGACACTCCAGGGAAAACAGCCCCAGCCTGTTCAGCCTCTCCCTGTAGCTCAGATCCCCCAACTCTGGCAACATCCTTGTAAATCTTTTCTGAACCCTTTCAAGTTTCACAACATCTTTCTGATAGGAAGGAGACCAGAACTGCACGCAATATTCCAACAGTGGCCTAATCAATGTCCTGTACAGCCGCGACATGACCTCCCAACTCCTGGACTCAATACTCTGACCAATAAAGGAAAGCATACCAAACATCTTCTTCACTATCCTATCTACCTGCAATTCTACTTTCAAGGAGCTATGAACTTGCACTCCAAGGTCTCTTTGTTCAGCAGCACTCCCAAGACCTTATCATTAAGTGTATAAGACCTGCTAAAATTTGCTTTCCCAAAATGCAGCACCTCGCATTTATCTGAATTAAACTCCATCTGCCACTTTTCAGCCCATTGGCCCATTTGGTCCAGATCCTGTTGTAATCTGAGGTAATCCTCTTCGCTTCCACTACACCTCCAATTTTGGTGTCATCTGCAAACTTACTAACTGTACCTCTTACGCTCGCATCCAAATCATTTATGCAAATGACAAAAAGTAGAAGACCCAGCACCGATCCTTGTGGCACTCCACTGGTCACAGGCCTCCAGTCTGAAAAACAACCTTCCATCACCACCCTCTGTCTTCTACCTTTGAGCCAGTTCTGTATCTAAATGGCTAGTTCTCCCTGTATTCCATGAGATCTAACCTTGCTAATCAGTCTCCCATGGGGAACCTTGTCGAATGCCTTACTGAAGTCCATATAGATCACACCTACTGCTCTACCCTCATCAATCTTCTTTGTTACTTCTTCAAAAAACTTGAATATGTCATGGGTGGAAGGGATCGCTGGTGAATTCCAGGATATCCACTGAGTGGTGAATTGTTCTGGGAATAGTGTGTGGAAAATGGGACAGAAATCAAGCGTGGGAGGTATCATGGCAGCAAAGTAGGTAAGCAATGAGGAAAGTTTCATAAGATAGAGTGAGCAAACATGATAGGCCTCGATGTGACACACCCTCCAAAAAACATGATGCATCTCAGGATCAACAAAATAAAAAGTAAGATTCAACTGAACCTGCCTAGCTTAAATTGAAACAAAGCTCACCAGTTAACTGTCAGTTTGTACCTAACTGGCACACTCTACTTGGCAACACTTCTAACAGGCAGAGTCCTCTTGTCAACCAATTGCCACTCTCTTCTTACACAGTATTAAATTTTGCTTCTCTTTATATTGGTATTTCTTGTGAATTGCTCTGATGAGTGCAAGACAAAAAGCGTTCACAAAATGTATCTTCTTTCAGCAATTATACCATCTGTTAAAGGGTCATTATTATTGGACCACCCTAGTCAGGACAATGGCATTCTCACAATATTGTAGATTTTATTCACAAGTCACCTTCAGATCTGCAAATTCCCATGATATCTTTAGTGGATCATTGATTATAATGAAAAAAAATGAGCATTTATTCTAGTTTGCATCAGAAAACATATTATTAATTTTCACCTTCGATAGTCTCTCACTATCATTCACTCTCAAATGCTTTGAAAATAAAAATGATTTGAACCTCCAACTTCTCCATGACAACCATTAACATCATTCTGGGTTTATCTGGCAGATGAGACACTTCAACTGAAATGGATGGAAATGTCACATGCCTCAGAATCAAATGAAAAGATCAAATTGTCTTGGAAGTTTTAAGTGAAATTTGGTTAGGCAGCCTGGTGGCTCAGTGGTTAACTCTGCTGCCTCACACTGCCAGGGACCCAGTTCCAATTTCAGCCATGGGTGACTGTCTGTGTGGAGTTTGCATGTTCTCCCTGTGTCTGCATGTGTTTTTGCTGGGTTCTCCGGCTTCCTCCCACCGTCCGAAGACATTCAGGTTCTGCGGATTGTCCTTGTTAAATTGCCCTGTAGTGTCCTGGGATGTGCAGGCTAGATGTGTTAGCCAAAGTAAATGCAGAGTTAGGGTGGGAACTTCTTCTGGGTGGGGTGCTCTTTGAAGGGTCAGTGCAGACTCAATGGGCCAACTGGTCTCTTTGCACACTGTGGGGATTCTAAAATTCTGTTTTTTTATTTTGAATCCAAAGGAGGCAGAAGGAGTGACTACACTCTAGAAGCAAAATTCCTTAAAGTACAATAAGATTACTTCCCTGTAGGTGATAAAATATCCACAACTTTCAACAGCTTGAGATATTCACACTGTTTTAATTTATAGCCTCTGTGAAATTTTCCTCGTGAGTTTACTAATTTTAAGAGCAATATTTTAACCTAACATCCAATTCTGAAGGTATCATTGGTCATTTAACCGACGAGCCATTGCACACATTGTCACAAGGAATTTAGTGCAGTGATCATTACAGAATTAATTGGTGCACGTTATGCATAGTGATAGGATAGGTCTAATGATTAAAACTGTGCTGTTGAGTTTGTAGACAAAAGAAACAGTGCATCATTCTCTTTCAAAATTTATTTATATTGCACTCCAAACTCTGTGGAGACAAGCAACATGTTTCTTTATTATCTTCCTCTTTTAAATATTTATGACACTAGTTCTACACAGCATTATTTGCAACGTTACTACACTACATGATGAATAATGTGCCTACTGCTGCAACACACATCCACAAATCAGAGATTTAAACAATGAGACTGCAACCTCCATGTTGTCTACATTATGAATTATCCACATTAAGGCAATTACTTTTACTTGTAGCAATGTTTGTTGAAAACCACAGGGAAAATGCATCATTTCTACCATACAATTTTAATGCCAATATGTTTTACAGCATTGTTACTAATTTTCAATGCTAATTGCATATTTCACATCCAAAATGTCAAAAAATGTATTTAACCCAGTCAGGATTTAAAGCACATATATTCTAAAGAGGAATCCTTTGTTTTTCTTATAGGAAACCTCTTTCATAACAATTGCAGAGATGTACCTGCCAGTGAAAATATTAAGAATAGAACCATGCCAAGAACAGTTTGGATGTGCACTGCAGCAGTTATCAGTATATCATCCATCATGCAATGAAATAACATTGCAAGCATTCATTAGAAACACTCAGCTGACACTACTAAAGGTAAACCAAGGGGCCACATTTTTACAGCTGACTGTATTGTTTGTGGATCAGGTTAAGGCAACAGCACAGGACGGATCCCTGTTATGTGAGGAAGACGTGCACCCTGCCTCCTTAGCCCGTCTGCTGAAAAACCCGGAGTCAAAAAGTGTAGTGCTGGAAAAGCACAGCCGGTCAAGGTAGCATCTGAGGAGCAGAAGAGTCGATGTCTCAGGCATAACCCCTGATGAAGGACTTATGCCTGAAATGTTGACTTCCCTGCTCCTCAGATCCTGCCCGATCGGCTGTGCTTTTCCAGTGCTACACTTTACAAATCTGGCTCTTCAGTATCCGCAGTCCACATTTTCTCCTAGTTGCTGAAAACTCCTGGCATTTTGTCATTGTTTGGCAAATAATCACCAAAGACTTGCCTTTGGACAGAGAACATGAGAAGAATGGAAACAGCAGTATGAAGAAATCTTAACTAATTCAAATAAAAGAAAACTGCGGGTGCTGGAATTAAGCAAAGAATGATAAGCCTGCAAACTACTAACTGGTTGGGTAGAATGTGTAGAGAAGTGACATGTTACTATTTTGGGTTTGAACAGTTTTTCAAAACAGAAGCTTCTTCCTGTACCATAACACACTTCAGTTCTTTAACAGTGAGACAATCCATTCCATAACATTTGAGGTAAGTATTATTCCCACATTTTCACAATTGTGTATTCAAAAACAAAACCAGTATCAATTTCTCAGGTGAAATGCTTCACTGACAATTGTTTCTAAATACCACAATTAATTTCAAAAATACAACTAAAATTCAAATTACATTTAATGGAATTAATGTACTAATACAAAACTAAAATTTAGAGCCCTGAATAATTATTTAACTAATTTATTTATCTGCAGTTGCTTGGCTGATTTGAATTCATTGATGCAAAACTGCACTAACTGGCTCTAGCAATGTGAAGTCAACTTAATTTTTCTTGCCTTGTGCAGTGACGTCCATTCTACAAGTTGGAAGGGTGCTGGGTCAATCTTACAATTGTTGAAGTCCACTTGCTCTTCAAACTGTTTGTCCTCCCATTCAGCAATCTATAGAAATATTAATCATCATTAAATTTCTATTACAATTTTTGAAGGATTCTCAAGTCAATTCAGTACAGCAAAAGGAAATAGAATTCCATTCAGACAACTGCATGTGACATTTTCCTATGTGGTGAAGGCTTCGCTCTAGCATTCCATCCATTAATTCTGGAGATCAGAAGTAGAGAATAGAAGTTATAATTTTTGTAGTGTTTAACTCAATATCAATTCCCTACTTTCTCAAGCAACCTTTATTGATGTTTTGTTGTGATGCTGACTTATGATCTCTAAGTTGGAAATGTGAACCAACATCTCAAGCTCTTTAATTGCTTCAAAGTCACAAACATTAATAATTATGCAGGAGACGGCTATGGGAATTTAGCTAAAATATTTGTTTACCATTATATTTTCAGTTATATGTGGAAGCAGATTTCTTATAATACATAACAATGTATTATAACGATGTTCATAAGAATTTACATGACATTGTTACATATTTATCATGACAGAAGAACCTTGATTATCCAAATGAGATGGGCGGCACACTTTCGTTTGGTTAATTGATTCAATGCCTCTCCTCTGGGGCTTGAAGTTTTCTGAAGTTTCCTTTTTCCTCACACTGCCTGCCTTGCTCCCTCTCTCTTGTCTCAGGCTTTGTTTCTGAGCGGAGACACACTTATGTGTAAGGGGTCTGCAGCATTGCTGAAGCCTCTCGCACCCCCTCCCCCACCATCAGTTCAATGGGATTGACACAGCGAGCACTTGCTAAGTCCACTCCCCATTAAGGAGATTAAGCAGCAGCACATCACACGTCCCCACCCCCTGTCTGCCCCTAGCGCCCCAACCCCACCCCCTGTCTGCCCCCACAACACCTGCACACCCCCCACCGCATGCCCCCCCACCCCCACCCTCAGCAGCATTTCAGTAAGCCAGGTTCATTTTAAATCATTGTAAACAAAAGGAGCGATCAGTGTTGAAGCACCTCTTTGATGTAATGTTTCTATCGGGACCTTGGGATCTTCTCTGGATAATCCAAAATTTGGATAATTGATATTCAGAAAATCAAGGTTCCTCTGTATGTAACTCTGTGGAAGATATGCTAAGAAAACCAATACACTCTTGGGAACTTCATTACTCTCCACTAATACAGCTTAAATGAATATAAGCATCCATTCTTTATATTCTGCATGTAAGTAATAACTTTGTACACACTTAATCAGAACTGGTCACACAGGACTTAATAGAAATCACACTACTGTACAATAAATCAGGAAAAAAGTTGTTATTAAGTTGCAAAATATGCTGGGACATCAGTGTAGATGTAGTTAAAATTAACAAGAGAATTCAAAATAGGTTTGTTGCTTTATCTATCACACTATCTTCAATCTTAAGCATGAGGGAAGCAGGGTCGTAATTACGAGGTAGACACTGACAAATTATCACCTCCATTTATTTCATCATCAGGGATCTGAAAGATCATTAACTGAAGGGCAATTAGGAATGGGCAATAAATCCTCGCCTAGACAACAGCACTCACAACTCATGAATAAATAAAGACTATTGCTAATTGTCTCACAATAATTTTTCCACTTGTGTTATCTTTTTAACAAGCAAGATGGAATTAATTCACCTGCACACGCAGGTTTTTAAGAAAGTTGAACTTAAAGGTGGAATTAATTGCTTTAATGGAACTGAGTTGGCTTCATGAGAAAGTTGAACTTCCACTTAATAATAATGTTAAAAAGCTTTAGAGTTAATAGAAATCTGTGGACTTTGAGTACTTTCGAAAAGTTACAATATTTATACTGGCACGATTGAATTCACATGATCTTTAGGACAAAATGCCCATATTTGGCATCTTGTAAAAATGTCTCTCACAGAAGACCTGTATCTGAGTATTTCTTGGTTCAGATTTTGCTATCAGTGACAAAGGAACAGAACGTGTGGTTTCACGATACTGAGAGTAGTTCACAGAACTTGCATCAACATTTAAACACAAACATTCTGTTACTGGGTGTTTGATTCAGTGTGATGTCCTCAACAGCATAATTGAAGCATTTGAGAGTAGGACATGAACAGTGAGGCTTTTAATCAAATTAGGTTGAAGAATCTCCACAGGACCTGGCTATTATGCTATTGTATTGCTGGGTTGGAGGAGTTTCAATAACTCTGGAAAACTGCTCACTATAAAACACACAAACTTTATAAGAACATTATTCTCATAACATTAACACTGTTTTACATTAACGTCTTTTGTTCCTACATCCACAAACTCAAACTCAGCAATCACACGAGTATATGTTATCTCCTTCTATAACTTCACAGACTACTACAGTTAACCCTTTACTGGGCTATATTGGAGTCCAACCAACTCCATTCCAATACATCTCCCCACAAAACTCTGTTCAGACTTCAGTATTCTTTGACATTCCTGGAAACAGTGTTTCAGTCCCCTCGGTATCCTGAACATTTTCAGGTGATTTGTAGCCTCATAAGAAGTGCAGCCTTTTTGCCTTTTAGTCTTTTTGTAATCTTACATGAATATAATTCTTTGTTCTCTCTCCTCTTTCACTGTTGGTTGTTTTTCTTTCTCCGTTCTCTGTATTTTTGAGAAAGTAACTTTCTCAATCTCCAGGACTAATCAAGAATAGTCAGAATCATTGTTGCATCTGACAGGTTTGATTGAAATTTGAGGAAGTGATTAGATGTGTGGATGACACTAGTCCACTGCATGTAATTTACATGGACTTCAGGAAAACCTACGACATGATCTCACGTGGGAGACTGGCCAGAAAGGTAAGAGGCCATGAAATCCAGGGCAAATTAGATCCAAAATTGGCTTAGTGGCAGGAGGCAGAGGGGCATGGCTGAAGCTTGATTTCGTGACTGGAAATCTGTGTTCAGTGGCATACACCAGGGTTCTCTGTTAGTTTCCCTGCAGTTTGTTGTGTACATAAATGATCTGGACATGCATGTAGGAGGTTTGATCCATCGGTTCACAGGTGAATGAAAATTGGTTGTGTGGTAAACAGTGAGGAGAAAATAACTAAACTGCAGGATGAGTTTAGTTGAGTAGAACAATAGCAAATGGAATTTAATCCTGGAAAGTGTGAGGTAATGCATTTTGTGAGTACTAACAAAGCAAAGGAGTATTCAATGAATATAGGACCCTTGGTAGTATAAAGAATCAGAGGGATTTGGTTTGCATGTCCAAAGTAAAAGTTGTGTTTATAAACAAAACTTGTTCTTTAAATATGTAATCATTGGTGAGTAATTTTGATTCTAAAACAAATACATATCCTTCAGAGTTTGATTTCCTGAAAATAAACACTTTGGCCAATGCATTATTCTTGAGGATGAAAGGTCTTTTCATTCATTTGCCTCTGAATATGAGAAACACCCTAACAATTCAGTGTTACCTAACCAGATAGTAAGAGGTTCAACTTGGAAATTGTCTAGTCTTTCATCTCTTGCTTACCTCTTCCTGATAGTGATAATGTGTCAATATAATTATGTGATCCAGCTGATTCTTTTTGCAGTGACCTGGGCTGTCGATGAGATAATTCGCTATAGCAATTGTTTGTTTGGGGCTCTTGTGGCACAGTGCTAGTGTCCCTACCTTTAAACCAAGAGACCTAGGTTCAAGTCTCACCTGCTCCAGAGATGCAACATAAAATCTAACGATCCTTTTGACCACTGAACTTTCAATGGCTCACATTGTAAAAACAGTAAATTAGCACAATATCCTCTGATTGAGAATGCTTATTTCACGCTTGTTAATGAAACTCTTACTTTTTTTAAAGCTACTCTTCAGGCTCCTTTGAGCCACTCACAGAGCAAAGGTACATAGTGTAGTGTATATTATTCATACTTCAGTCCTGGAAAAAACACCTTTTCTTTGATTAATTTCAGGTGTCCCTCAGCTCATTGATATGAAATAATTCAGAGCTGCAACTTGATCTGTCATACTGGCAGTCAGGGCTCCTCTGACTGTACTAACTTGGTGAATCCCTCATTGCAACTTCCAGCAATCTGCTGCAAGATGCCCTATCTTTGAACAATGGAAACACTTAGGCCTTTGGACATTACATCTGCCCTCAACACTTTCCTTTCTGAACTGTGGAGGAGATCCTTGAGCCTTTCTGGTTGTTCCCTCTTGTCCCAGGTTCCATGCCTTCCATTCAACTTCCCATCTTGTATCCTTCTTGACTTTATGGGAATGACGGCCAAACAGTTTGGATTTGTGGACCATCTTATGATTGTTGACCATCTTCTCTGCAGGTCATGCTGTGGTAAACTTCTGGCTTTCTACGCAGGTTCATGCTAATGAAGAGAGTGAATTTCTAATTTCTTCTTGGAGAATTACTATCCTTCAGGTCTCAAATATAGTTATTGCCTTTAACACCTTCATCAAATGGGTCAGAGTTATTTTGCTTTTCTTTCCCAATTTATATGTAAATCTGCCCAGGCTGCATATGGATATTTTTAATATACCCGGTACCAACTCAGAAACACCTAAAAAAGACTTTTTGCCAACTTATGGTCTTTGGACGCCTCCTCAAAAATCAAGACATAATTTCATGAGCTCCTCCTGGCAGCCTGCTTTGTATGAGCAATGTCCAGTTTTCCCTTGTCCACCTCATCTGCTTAGCTATCTTTTCAAAAGTGAAAAATGCCTCAGCAACACCTTCATCAAATTTTGTGAGGGATTGTACAAAATTAATCAACTCGATCTTGGATTAGATTCAAATCTTTCCTCATCAGAATGTTCTCTAGAGTCAGTGGCCACATTTTTTAGTTCTAGTCTTTTCATCCAGTATTCATTTTCTCTTACCCAAATTGCTTTTTCCTTTTCTTTTTCCTCTTTCTGAAGTGCTCAAGTTTATGTTGTTTTTAAAAATCTCACTTCATTCTCTATTTTAAGCTATTCAGCAGCTTTTGAATTTTCACTAATTCAACTGACTCACTATTTGGTTTGCATTAGCATTCTTCCAATTTCAAATGCTGTCCTATTGCTTTAATTACATCTGCCTTCTTAGGCCCGATTTTAACTCTTATCCTAACTTGCCAGCCAATTCGGTCATCCTACCCTTGATAAATCTTTTCAAGTTACTTGGAGATAAATATTCCACCTCTTGTAGTCTTAGCAACTGTCAAAGTTATTTTGTTATTTTAATGGAGTAGAATTCTGGTGTATTTCCATTTACCCTTTATCAATTATTAGTATCCATATTTCTATATAAAAGATATCCTTGTTGAGTGTACTAACTAACCCCTTAATTTTATGTTATGACCAAAACTTGAGAGATGGAGGAGATTGATGGGAAAATGGTTGCTCTTTGGAGCAGTAGGACAAAAAACCCAAAAATACGCTTCCCTGCTACCAAATAAATTAATTAAAATTAAATACCTTCTACATCCCAGGTTTAAACTAAAAAGATTTGTCAACCAGGTGTTTTAATATTGGTGTCAAAAGAAGCATTGAAGATGGAATCATGCAAAATGTATCAATAAATTAAATGATTGGGCAAAACTGTTGCAAAAGGGTTTCCATGCAAGCAAATTTGAGGTCATCCAGTTTATATATACAAAGAGATGAATTGAGTGCTTGCAAAATTGTGAAAAACGAGAAACAATGAAAGTCATGATACGCACCTAGGCAAACAGACTATTAAAATGTCACGAAGACAAAGTTAATAATCAGTAAGGGTAACAAAATAGTGGCCTTTCTATCTAAGAAACTATGACATAAGGGGGTAGAAGGAATTTCATAGAAAGTATTAACTATCCGAAGTTCTGGTTGCACCATATTTAAAGGACTGAGAGTAATCATAAGCATCAAACATGAGGAAATTTAAATCGTCAGGCATTGCAGGAAGGGCAGTGCAGTAAAAATACCACAATTCCAAGGGATATAGGGAGCAGCCATTTTATTAATTTTTTTTAAGATTAGGGGAAACTATAGAGGCTCAGTAGTTTGCACTGCTACCTCACAGCCCCAGGGATGGGTTCGATTCAATCCTTGCGTGACTGTGTGGAGTTAACAATTCTCCCCATGTCTGCATGGGTTTCCTCTGGGTACTCCAATTTCCTCCCACAGTGCAAAGATGTGCAGGTCAGGTGGATTAGCCATGGGAAATGCAAGATTACAGGGATAGGGTCAGGGGGTGGGATGCACTTTGGAGGATCAGTGTGGACTCAATGGGCCAAATGGGCTGCTTCCACACTGTAGGGTTTCTATTATTCTACCTCAGCATCAATGATTTATGTTCACAACTATCTGACAGAGAATTCAAAACTTTGATGATTCTGGAATCTAGTGTCACCATTATCATATTTAGAGGTGACTAAAAAATAGTGGCTAGAATTTATATTCCCTCCCCTCTGACTTATGTCAAGCATTTTGAGTGAATGTCATTAGCACTCATAATGTATTCAATTCATGCATTTTTCCTTCTTCAAAGCAAAACTGAACCTAATGCTGTAAAAAAAAAGCATTACCTGGTATAATTAGGTTCCACTTACTGGACTTTAAATCTCAATATTCTGAATGTAGTCCTAGGATATTTAATAGCTTTGTCACTTTATCTAAATATTGGAAATAGCTTGCCTACTATCGCTCCAAAGTTCCTTTATAAACCCCCTTATGCTAATTCAATTCAGCGATAGCTAACTCAGCATTTGAACTGCAGTAGATAAAGGCTAAAACTCCAGTGAATAACATTAACTTCAAGTTGAGAAAAGTTCCATCAGTTGTTGGTGCTAATACTGCAGTAAATTAAACAGTATTTTATGTCAAGGAACTCAGTCCTTTCAGTCTAGATAGCTATTCATTTCCTGAATATTGTGGAAGCTAAGAATACATTCTGACTCAGTCTGTGGTTTGCAATTGTTTAAAGGCATATTCAATCAAAGGGCACAACTTTACCAGGACTTTGGAGATGAACTGGGAGCAGAAAATTGTGGCTGTTGGCATTGTAAAGGGAGGCAATGCCTACCCACCGTAGGATTTTCTTAAGGGCAGGCACCACAACAAGGTTACTTAGTGCCAATTGGAGGGTGATGGTCAGTTAGACTAACTGATATTCATTAGCCAATTAATAGCCATTTACTTGCACCATCGACATCTTATCATCTTTAGAATGGGTCCCTTTTAGTGGGAAGAGTGTGAGGTACACTTTGGCATGGACAGGTTTAATGGCTGACTCAGAACAACAAGGAGGTCATTGGTGGCAGTGATTACCTCCAAGGCTCTGACACTGGCATGAATTGGAGATTCACGCTTCCAATCATAGGGTCTGTGTGCCTAATTCTGACACAGTACATAAATTACTTACTTGGCCTTTGAGGTCATCTCAACCTAGAGGCTCTCTGTTCTTCCACTTGTAGCCTCAGCAGCAGCCACCTCATCTGCTGATGCTATTGAGGCTTTAGAGCTACTGGTGCTCTGACTGGTCTAGCAATTCTGAGAAGGGAGCCATGTATTGAAAAGACTCAATGTTAGTGAAGAGGTGGTGCTGGAGGTCTTAAAACGCATAAAGGTAGATAAATTCCCAGGACTTAATCAAGTCTGCATCACTGACTAGTCCAGAAGTCATTGCCCATCCCCAATTGGACTTGAGAAGGTAGTGCTGATTATCTTGCAGAACTGTTACATCCCAAGAGGAATAAGTACATGAATAGCATTGTTAGGAAGGGATTTCCAGGATTTTAACCACATGATAATTTATGACTGGGAGAGGATTGTGCAGGTGGTAGTGTTCCCTTACATCTGCTGCCTTTGTCTTTTGAAGTGGCAGAGGTTTCTGGTTTGAAGGGTGATGCTGAAGGAGCTGGGGTGAGTTGCTGCAGAACATCTTGTAAACTGCACATACTGCTGCCTCTGTGCACTGGTAGTTGTGAAAATGAGTACTGAAGGTCATGGATCAGATGTCAATCAAGTTATTTTGTCCTGCATTTTGGTGGAATTACACCCATTGAGCAGGTTTGGTTTTGGTGAGGTGAGTTGTGTGCCATGGAATTCCTAGTCTCCAACTTACTCTTGTAGCCACATCTACATGGCTAGTTCACTTCAGTTTCTGGTCAACTGTAACCCCCCCCCCCCCACCCCAGATTTCTGAAAGTGGGGTATTAGTGTTGGTAATGCCATTGAGAGTTAAGGGGGAGTTCGCTAGATTCTCTCATATTGTAAATAGTCATTGTCTGGCACATGTGTGGCTTCACCACTACTTGTTCCTTTATGAATCAAGCCTGGATGTTGTCTAGCTTTGGCTGCTTACGGACATGGACTGCTTCAGAAAGTGAGGAGTTGTGAATGATGTTAAACCAAATGCAATCATCAGCAAACAGCAGCTGAGAAACCTTTGCACTGACATTCAACAACAGTAACCATCTCCCTTTATGCAAAGCATGATACTGTTCAGTGAAGAGACTTTCCCCTGACTGCACTTTTGTAAGGGCTATTGATGTTCTGTCAAATGCTACCTTCATGTCAAGAGCAGTCACTTTCACCTCACATTTGGAGTTCAGCTCGTCTGTACATATTTGGACCAAGGATTTAATAAGGTTTGGAATTGAGTGGCTCTCATGAAATGCAAAATGTGAATCAGTGATCAGGTTATTGTTGAGAAACTGCTGCTTGATAGCTCTATTGATGACTTCTTCATCACTTTGTTGACAATCGTGGGTAGACTGATGAGGCATATTAAAAACTGACAGCAATTTAATATTACAGGCTACAATCTTCAGCCCGATCAGCTGAATTGCATGTGATACTTCCACGATCCTGCCGATGCAAATGTGTTGCGTCATTCCCAATAAATTCAACAGTCTAATTTATAATTGTAACCTGCTTTCTTATTCTTCAAGAGATGCTAGTGCAGGCACTTAAAGAAAATGAATTAGTTAGCAGCATTAACAGATGGCTCACCTCTGATGCAGTCATGTCATCTTCAATCTCATACTGATCCTGGACCAAAATAAGTAAATATTGATCAGTATTCATCAACTTCATAGGGTTAAAATACATGTAACCGTTTAAAAAACACATATGCATTTTTAAGAGGCACCCACCAATCTAAAACCTTTTAAAAAAACGTTTTGATGTAACAATAAAGTTAGAGAGTAACATATAACAGCTTGCCCATTAATTCCTATTTTTATGTAAATACCATGTGATGTTTTATTCACACATCCCAAAGTCTCTCTGTACAATTGAAATAAAGAACCTGGCAGCTCCTTTAGATCAGGGAGCACAAAGGTAATGATTTTTCCTTAGCGCTGAGACGAATCATTGACATTATGTTTCTGCAATGCTAATCCATTTGTTCTCGCAATATACCTAATATTCAGCACTTTAAAATATTCAAGGAATAAAAGGGAAAATTAAACATGGTATGGTAATAACATTGTGTTTCAGATATCTTGGCCACATCACACTGCTAAAGAGTATTTACTTGATGTGCTACCCAGATACAAACAAAGTCAACCCTTTTGTGTTGACAATCTGTGCAACAGAAATTCTTTGTTCCCATCTGTCGTCGCATGGAAATTTCAGTTGCCTCTAGGCCACCTGGACATGATCAAAGAACTATGGAGAATTAAGAATACACGAGTGATATACAAAAGACAAATGCAATATTATTGCATTACATAACAAATATTGATTTAAACCTTATGCTGGATTTTGTTTGCTGAAGCTAACTACTATTCCAATCATATTGAGATATTACTATAGAACTGCAATATTCATATGAGTGAGGTCCTTTTTGCTACATGAACACAATGAACAAACATAAAGTGATCAAATTACCAACAAGATGCTGCATATTGCCAAAATGCCTCCATATCAATTCAAATTATTCACCCTTATTGAAATGAATTGATTATTTGGGGAGTTCATAGTTTTTATAAGACCATGAGAAATAGGAACAGAGTAGGCTGTTCAGACCTTCGAGCCTGTCCTACCATTCAATAGGATCACAGCTGATCTGACATTTCTCGCATCTCCTTCCCTGAGTTTTCCTCATAATCCTGGATTCGCCTAGTGATCAAGAATTAATTCTGCCCTAAATATACACAGGGACTCTTGTCTCCACCGCTCTCTGCAGCACGGAGTTCCAAAGCCTCTCAACCTTCTGAGGGAAGAAATTCTTCCTCATTTTATTATTCATTAATAGTGCAATACTAATAAGGTTGGACAACAAATAGCACAACAGGAACAAGTTTTGTAGATTGGAAGAGTCAGGTACAACATTTGCGCACATTCCTTAGTCATAACTATTCCTTATGATGACCGTGACAACATTTAAAAGATAGTGCCTGAAACATAATGTGATACCTACATTTATTACTTTTATTTGGTAAGGGCTTGGTTAGCTCAGTTGGCTGGAAGGCTAGTCTAAGATGCACAGTGATGCCAACAAGATGGATTCAATTTCTGCACTGGCTGAGGTCATCATGGTGGTCTCACCTCTCAACCTGACCCCTCACCTGAAGGGTGATGACTCTCAGGTTAAACCCAACACTCATCAGCTCTACTGAGCACATGCCCTACGGTCCTCTGGGATTATAGCACCTTTACCTTTCCTTTCAATTAGTTACATAATATTTAGTTGTCTCACTAGTCACCTGCTTGCCTTATTGTCCTTCTGTAACAAAGAGTTTTTAAAACGTTCCTCTGAATAAGACCATCAAAATTTTTATCCTAAGAAACCTCAGATGAAAGTTGATGAAATGTGGGAAAGGCTGCATATTAGCATCACCTAATTTGTTTGTAGATTCCAAGCAATATTTTACTTATACCTCGTGCCCCTCGATGAGGGACATTGGGCAGTAAGACCCTGCCACCAATCCTGTCACATTGGTATCTCTTTTGCTCCAGTTCAGGTGGTGCCCTGTGCTTGCAGGCCCTCCTTTAACACACTTTGCGAGGTCTTATCTCATCCCCATCTCCTTTTTCAATCTGGTGCTAGTTACAGTCATCTTTCTGTCAGAATATCCTGCAAGTAGCACTTAATTGTCAGTGATGCTGTCTTTCCAAGTGACATCTGGAATTTAACGGAGATTGTGCTAGTAAGACATCTAACCTCTGTGACATCTTTGCTGTTCTCTTCTGTGTCTCATTGGCACAGATTATGTTGGTACTCCCACAGACATATAATGTGGTAACTTGATGAGTGTGGGTGATAGTGTGCAATGCCCACATGGTGTAGAGTAGTTTGTACACCATGCTGCTGTGTTGATTCTTGTGTGGACAGTGATCTCTACATCACCATTCCTGAGATGTTGCTGCCTAGATGGGAAAGTGGTTAACAGCCTTGATGTTGTGTTGCCTGATGTTAATAAAACAGCCTTGTTGCCACCAATTATTATTGTCTTGGTCTTCTGGCAGTTGTTGCAAAGACCAACTGCTACTCTCAAAGACTGATGATCTGGTACATGAATCTTCAGCCAGGAAGGCAATGCCCAAAGACCTGCATTATCTGGGACTGTCAAATCAATGGTGATGCCAGGGTTGGCAAAGTCTGCACCTATTATCACTTTCTTCGTGATAAAATCAATAACTATCTGGAAAAGGAATAAGTAGGGTACTCAACATTGCTGTTCTCCTGCAATGATAATGAAGAAGTCTGCGACTAGCATGCTGATCTTGATGCAACAGTTGAAGTCGTAATATAAGGCTTTGAAGAGATAAACAATAACTACAACTAGAATTAATCCCATTACATAATCATTTGTTAAGATTGTTTGGACATTTTTGGTTTAGCTGAAGCTCCGGACTTCACTGATGAGGCATCCAATTGCATCATCCCATGTGTCCCCACAAATCACATGCAGCCCTGAGTTAAAACTATATCATGGCTTTTTCACCTGCATTGGGACAATGGCCTGGACTCCTTCCCTAACTTCACAAGGACTACATCAAGAAGGCAGCTCACCAACACATTGTCCAGAGCAATGAGGGATGGTCAATAAGTGCTGGCCATGTTATCAATGTCCAGAGAGCAATAATATTGCATGAAACTGTAACGACTCATCCAAAAGGGATTGTTGGTCAACTCCACAGCAGGTCAACTGCAGCAATTCAAGAAGGTACCTCACCACCACCTTCTCAAGGAATGGGCAATAAATGCTGGCCAGCCAGTGATGCCCACATCTCACAAATTAAAAATATGTTTTTAGAATCTCTGAGATGTAATAATGAGCAACATGACTTTTGAATGAGTCATTAGAGTTTTATGTTGTATTACAGAGCCAATCAAGTGGACTGTTTTGTCCTGGATGATGTCAAGCTTCTGAGTACTATTGGAGCTGTACCCATCCAGGCAAGTGGTGAGTTTTCTGAACTGTAAGTAGAGAAAGTTTAACTATGAAAAGAGGATTTTGAGAGCTGATTTTAAAGAGGTTTCCAAGATAGCAAACACCATAGGAAATGTATATATTGAGAACATCATTTAAACTAAATTCACAGTTAGGACAAAAGAACACAGTAAGACAATTCAGTCAATCGAATATGGTAGCCATTTGATCGTGACGCCATTTTAAATTATTAAAATATAAATCTAGTACTGATAGCAGGGAATTCTTTACATGAAGAATGAGGTAACGAAGTAACAATTTGAAAAAGATTGATAAAGTGCAATTTAAAGTTCTGGAATCATGTCAGAAACAATTAAATGCTACAATGGGAAGGTAGTCCATTCAAGAATGGGATGGGTCTACCAAGGTGGATGAGCTACATGGGTAGTCGAAATACTTAATCATTTGTATAACCTTATGATCTTTGCCACCAAATAGATAAAACTACCTTGGAAGATGTTTTTGCTAATAATGTGAGACTCTCGGAGCTATTTCGTCTGTGCAATTAGAAATGAACGCTACAAGGTACTGTTATCATGTCAGCATCAAATTAAAGTTTAAGTGGATTATATGGCAGTTTTTATAAACCTTCAGGGTTTCAGTAGGAGGTTAGTTCACAACTTTGATTTTAATTTAGAGTGGCTCTAACTACACAATTGCCCACAGCTCTAAAATCTAATCTTTTATAGACAACCTGGTTCATCAGTGAGCACACTGTTGGGAAATCTGTTACAGAGTCTATGAAATCCAACACTGAATATTCTGAAAAAAAAATGTCAGAACACAATCTAAAGTGAAAATTCTTTGGGAATATCATGTTTTTAATATCAATTTTCAAACTTTATTTTGAAGTTCCAAAATTCAGATATTTAATAAACATTTTGAGACATTACTGCATTAAGAATCAGAACTCTGGTTTGGAAGTTGTTCGTCAGACTTTTTGGGCTGTCTGAAGCTGTATGTAATCTATCCAAAGTGGTGAACAACAAAGTCTGTTACAGGAAGAGGAGGCTGTGCAAATATCCCATTCTCAATTATTTAGAGCCCAGTACATCCTCCCCACAAGCAGCAGCAGAATTTCAATGCAGTCAATTACTGCACTATTAATCTACTCCCAATCAAAGTGATAGAAGTGGTCATCGATAGTAGTATCATGCAGCATTTAGAAAGCAATAATCTGGTCTCTAATGCTCAGTTGGGTTCTGCCAGGGTCACTCTGCTCCTGGCTCCATTACAGCCTTGGTCCAAACATGGTCAAAAGAGCTGAATTCCACAGGTAAGCTCAGAATGATTGTCTTTAATATCACAGGCAGCTTTTGACCAAATGTGGCATCAAGAAACTCGAGTAAAACTTAATTCATTGGAAATCAGGAGGAAAATTCCTGGCTCTTTCGAGTCTTACCTAGCACAAAGGAAGCTGATTATGATTGTGGGAGGTCAAACGTCTGAGCACAGGACACTACCGTTGAGGTTCCTCAGTGGAGTGTCCTATGCACAACCACCAGCTGTTCAGCGGCTTCATCAATGGCCTTCCTTCCATCATGAGGTTATAAGTGGGAATGTTCGCTAATAATTGCACAATGCTCAGTACAACTTGTGCCCAGTAACATTTGCAATAACCAAGTGTCAGGCAATGGCCATCTCTAATGACAGAATCTAACAACTGCCCTTATTCAATGGCATTATTATCACTCAATCCCCTACGATCAACCTCATTGACCAGAAACTGAAGTGGACCCATTACATGACCACTGTAACTAAAAGATCTGACTGCAGGCTAGAAATTCTGTGGCAAGAGACTCTTCTCCTATCTCCTCAAAGACTGTCTGCAATCTACAAGCCAAATCAGAAATGAGATGGAATACTCTATATTTGACCGGATCAGTGCATCCCCAGAAACACACAAAAAGCTCAGCACTATTCAGAACAAAGCAGCTCACTTGATAGGCACCCTGTTACTTTCAACATTCACTATCCATGACCGGCACACAGAAGGAGCAAAATGTATATCTACCAAATTCATTGTTGTAACTCACCAAATCTACTTCAACAGCACTTTCTAAACCGGTGTGTCCTCTACTATCGCGAAGGACAAAGACAAATATTATGAGAAAAGCAACACTTGCAGGTTCCCCTTCAATTCACACATCATCCTGATATGGAACTATATTGTTGCTCTTTCACTGTTGCTCGGCCAAAGTCCTGGAACACTGTATTCCTAACAGCACTCTGGATATTGCCATACCCGAAGGATTGTAGTGGTTCAATAAGGTAGCTTACCACCATCTTCTCTTGGGCAATTAGGGAGAGGCCATAAATGGTGATCCAGCCAGTGATGCTCAAGACCATGAACAAATAAAACAAAAATACACGAGCAAACACCTTACAGCCATACAGCATGGAAACAGAGATTTCGGTCTAACCAGTCCATGCTGAGCTGAATCCCAAACTAAACTAATTCCACCTGCCTGCTCTTGGCCCACATCCCTCCAAACCTTTCCTGTTCTTATCCAAATGTCTTTTAGACTTTATAATTGTGCCAGCATCCACCACTCCCTCTGGAAGTTCATTCCATGCATGGACCACTCTCTGTGAAAAAAATTGTCCCCAGGTCTTTGTTAAATCTCTCCCCCCTCACCTTAAAAATGTGCCCCCTTTTCTTGAAAGGCCCATCTTAGTGGGGAGACAACTACCATTAACTCTCTCTGTACCCCTCATTATTTTATACTTTTTTATCGGGTCGCCACTCAACCTCCTGCACTCAAATTAAAACGACTTAGCCTATCCAGCCTTTCTTTATACTTCAAAGCTTCCATACCAGCAATATCTTAATAAATCTCTTCTGAACCCTTTCCAGCTTAATAATATCCTTCCTATAACTGGCAACCAGAACTGGCACAGTATTCCAGAAAAAAAACCACGTTAATGTTCTGTATAATCTCAACATGACTTCCCAACTCCTATAATCAAAGGATTGAGCAATGAAGACAAATGTACCAATGTCTTCTTAACCACCCTATCTAAACTTCAAAGAATTATGTACCTGAACTCCCATGGCCCTCTGATCAACAACACTATCCAAGGCCCTAATATTAACTTGCTTGTTGTACCAAAATGCAATACTTTGCATTGTGCAAAGATACGGTTAGTTAGTGATCTTATAATAAAGTACAACTAAAGTACCCGCTGGGGAATAGTATTCAAAATGATACAATTTCATAGAGTATGAGACCAATGTAGTTGAGGCCAAAACTGTCGTCTTATGTTCAAAGAAAACCAATTATTTTAGTAAGAAGAATAAGTTGGACAAAGTAGATAAGGTTGGTTAAAATGTATGACAGCATAAAAAGGACATTAAAAAACTCTATTCTCAACAACCGAGCATTGCATTAGGAAATAAACACCTTCAAAAGAAAAAAAATCCTCAAATTGGAGCCCCTGAAAAGTGTTGAGGATGTTTAAAACAAGAGACATAAAACATTACCAAAAAGATTATTGAAGATGATATTCCCACAGGAAACTCAATACAGCAGCACTGTAGCTACATGAAGACTTCCGCAAAGTCATGCGTTCACAGGGAATTAGAGGAATTAAAACCTTAACTTCTGGTATCTCTTGAATTTTTCGTAATTAATCTAGCTATAAAGACATGGACTGAATCTTATGGGTTTTTCACTAAGTGCCAGTTGTGTTGAGCTTCTCGGAGGCTTTATCTTCACAAAGCCTAGTGAATTTTCTTCCTGTAAGTTATCAAATGTGCCTTTGTTAAATGCCTGTCCACCTCAAGGTGCCCACTTGTCTGATTCTAGCCTCATTCTATCATGTGCCATACTCAGAATGACTCACGATTGTTAGGATATCCAGAATAGAATGGCTTCTCTGCTCTGGTGTTTTATTTAAAAGGCTATTGTTCACTATGACCAACACTTAATGCCCAAGTTGTCCTGTTTGCTTCCAGACATTTGGCCAGGGCAAGGTAGGTGCAAGGCTTTCCAGCAGAGACCTGGATGTCCTGATGGACAGGGCAGTGCAGAGGTAGGCTCCCAGGACCAGAAGAGGCGGCCACAACACTACATTGTATCATCCTGGTCCTAGATTGCCACTTGAGTCAGCACAGTCTCAGTCACCTGGAGGAATGCACAGCAATGTAGGAAGACTATCACTTTCTCCAATCCACGTAAGTACCATCATCTTCTCTCAGAATCCTCACACTCACTATATCTCTGCTACTGCATCAACGTGCCCCCCCACACCCAAAACTCATGCTGTACCATTCACTAACACCTACAAAGTGCTCCCTCACTTGTTCTCACCCACCCTAACACCCAGCCATCCAAATCCGATATGCCTTCTGTACTGCTTACTCATTCACTTGGGACACTTCCTCACCTGCACCAAACCTAACAACCATGTTACCCACTTTCAACTCCATCATTATTTGCCTCTCTCTCTTTCTGGGAAGAAAACAGTGCGTAACAAGGCAGAAAGAGTAAAGATGGTGTGTACTGCCTGATATTCAACCATTATAAGGAAAGAATGCTGACTCTTGACTGCTCTGAACAACTGACCAACTATGTCCAAACACCTGGACTGGTATTGTGCTGGGAGCCCCTGACCAAAAACTATCCCCTTTGACTTGATTAAGGACTCCTGACAACCGTGACATTTATGCTAAAGAGATGCAACAGTACTCAACTCAGATATCCCTGGTTCAGGGATAAGGCACAAAAATGCAAAGCAAGGTAGGACTTCTATGAGTGTCCACGTAGGCTTGGAGTTGGTGAGCGCTATGATCAGAAGCAAAAAGCCCAGACGAGCAGTCTGGTCCAGTGTGTGAGCTGGGTGCATTTCCTTGAGCACGTACTGTCCCTACTGCAGCATTACAATAATAGTTGACATTGCACCCTGATGTGCAACACTGAAGAATAGAAACATACTGTAAGTGAATCAAAGACTTGTGTTCTTAGCAGCTTGTACACGTCAAGGTAGTAATGTTTAGGAATGTGTGTGTGGATGGTGCCCATTGAGCGCATCCTGAGATGTTGATGCCTAGTGTCAACCTGGAGATGCTTTGCAACAAGCTACTTGATCTGACTTGCAGGCTGGGAATTCAGTGTCTAGTTTGCTTGCAGCAGATGATAGGGTAGAAGGTTGTGTAATAATGAGGCAAGATTTGCAGTTATTAATGTCATTAATAGTCGATAACAGCACCTTCCCCCCCCCCCGCCGCCCACCCTTAATAGATAACGCACCATTACCTGGAGAGAATCTTGTCATAACAACTGGAATTAGTTAATAAATGCAACAAGTTGCTTCTGAGGTCAAAAAAATGCCTTACTGGACTTTAACATGATTTACTAGATTTTACACCATTGCCCACATTGTTCAGACCCCTTGAAAATTCAGCCCCTAATTGTCCTTGTACTTTGAAGGCAGCCAGAATGCCACCTTGTGTAGTTATTATTCACAGATAGTGGAAGATGACACGTACACTTAAACCTTGTCACAAAATCCTTTTCCATAACAAACCACTTAAAATCTCAACAGCCAAGAAAAAAGTCAGTCACCATATAGCCCATAAAAGACACATGTTTCCACACACTAGATTCATGAGTAAATAACAGGAGATATTTTCTTCTTCCCCGCACTTAGGAAATTATGTTCTCAAGCCAGATAGAAGAAACTGCGATGGAGACCCATTGTGCTTGGTGAACATTCCGGCTGCATTGTCCTGGGATTTTTTGGAGCTCTCTAGTGGATGCAGTTGGGTCTGCTTTTGTGGTAGATACAGATCCTGTATCCCTATTGAAACAAAGTGACAAGCAATGATGCTGGACTTCTTCTCAAGTTTCCTCTTTCTGTACTTATGGAATGTGAATGGACACCTTAAGACCGATAGGCAAAAGTGAGGACTGCAGATGCTGGAAACCAGAGTTTAGATCAGGGCAGTGCTGGAAAAGCACGGCAGGTCAGGCAGCATATGAGGAGCAGGAAAATCGACATTTCAGGCAAAAGCCCTTGATCAGGAATAGAGCTATTGAAGGGCTTTTGCCCGAACCGTCGATTTTCCTGCTCCTCAGATGCTGCCTGACCTGCTGTGCTTTTCCAGCACCACTTTGATCTAAACCTTAAGACTGATACCAACCTATAACCATCCCTTGCAGAAAGGTGGGATCTGCTGATGTCTCGGTGACAAGTTGAAGATGACTCATATGAACTATTGTGTTTGGTAGATTCTTCCTGCAAAGGATGATTGAAATTCCACAGTAGGGGCTGCCAGAAGCCTTATGCATAACCAAGTGCTTATCCACAGAATGAAGGTAAGTAGCAGAATCTTTCCAGCCTCTGAACAATAAGAATGTTGGAAAATCAGGTGAGATCGGCAGTCTTAACAGAGAAGGCAAAAATGAACTAGCTTGCTGGGCAAATGGAGCTCGAGATGTGTAGTCACTTTCAGCTCCTCCAGCCCGCAATCCTGCTTCAAAGGAGATAATTCTAACTTTTGGAACTCAGACAGGTATCCGCAGTAATATCTTAAAAGTCCTGGGAAGTGTGACCAAAGATGGTAATGTGTTTTTCAAATCAAACTAGATGGTCTGTCAATGAAAGAAATGTTTTCTTAAAATTCTCCTGCTGACATTTTCAGAAAATCTTTCATTTTCATAAAGAGGAAAATTAAACAAGAAACTTCAATCCATGACATTTAAACAAATTTTAGCCATCTTCAAGAGTGTTTTGATCTATTCCATGAATTTATTATTACCACACTTTGTGGGACAGCCAAAATGGTATCTGTTTGAAATGATCATTAAGTTCAAATGAGGTTGGGTTTCTTGTCTGCATGGATCATGCACCAGCCCCTTCCGCTCTGCTGACAAAAAAAAAATTGACTTGTTGGAAATTAAATTTGGATTCTATCTGTAATTTTAAAGCTTTGACTCTGTGAATATTCAGCCCCATGAATGCTTGTCTAATGAGTAATGGTCGAGAGAGTGGTGCTGGCAAAACACAGCAGGTCTAGCAGCATCCAAGGAGTAGGAGAATCGGCTTATGCCCGAAACATCGATTCTCCTCCTCCTTGGATGCTGCCTGACCTGCTGTGCTTTTCCAACACCACACTCTCAACTCTGACCTCCAGCATCTGCAGTCCTCAGTTTCTACTTATGAATAACGGTATCTAAATCTACATCATATTACTTATTTTGGAGATTCTTCCTTTGCGTATAATTTAAGAGCAGATGCTGTGTTACGCAAAGGAAATTTGTGGATGATTTAAATAATATAGCTATCAGCAGTCTCCTGGACATTTCATTCATCTCACTACATTCCATGTTTAAAATGTAATTAAACTTCTCTTAAGATTAGCAAACTAATTTGTTGAGCAAACCGAGTTCGAAATGTGTAGCCACTATCACTTACTTAACTCACTCTATTTGTACTAACATGTTTCATGCCCTTCAAACTGAGCGTGTTAATGGAAAGCTACAGCATGCAGTTTGGAGTCAAATTGAATATTTCCACTAGCTCCTCACGTTGTGCTGCACACACATTTCAGACTATCACAGAATCTGGACATGCAACTCAAAGGGTTTTTTTCAGCAATGACATAGTGGTTTGTTTTCTACATTTGAAGGAAGATATAAAAACAAGGTGGCTTTGATGATTGGAAGCATGCATGAGAAATAAGAAAGATGATGGAAATTTGACATATTAAATTTGCTTCTTCCCCAGATTATCTTACTTTGCAGGGCCAAAATTATTTTAATTCTTGTGGAAATGTGTATGGAGTCTCACACTAATATCACAAAGAGTATCCGAGTAAAGACCAAGGCAGCTTTCTTACCTTAAAAATGAGCTTGTTCAACTTTACCTGTATTCCATGATAAAGCATTTGCTCAGTTCAAACAACTAAGTGATCAACATGTTATAGGAGATATTTGAGCATCTTGCTTCCAGATAAAGCAACTATGACAAATGAAACCATTCAATTTATTAAATCCATGCCAACAGGCCACAAAGTATCCATTCTATTGTTCTATCCCTTTTGACCTGTAAGCTTATTTCTCTCAAGTACCAATCAGATTTTGTTTTGAAACCATTAATCATCTCCAATTCTACAAACCTCCTAAGCAGTGAGCTCCAAAGTATTAATTTGTTCCTTAATTACCCCTGCATCTCTTAACAAAGAACCTTAAATTTGTGTCCCTTTGTCCTTATTCTTTCAGCTAATAGAAGTTCTTCTTTGTCATCTCTCTTTTTTTTAGATATTTTTATTAGAAATTTAACATTTTTGCAAGTTTATAAAAATAATCAAAACTCTCTAATACAAACATTGATGTACAATTAAATCAAATATACAATAGTCAAAATTTAACAAAGGAAAGAAAAAAAAACAAAAACCAAACTAAATTAAAAAAAACCAAAACTCAACATTCTACTAATCTAACCTATAACTAACCAGAGTGTATACTTAAGTCTCTTACATGCTCGGAATGTATTAACATCAAATGTAATAAAACCCATATTCGTGCGGGATTCCTCTCCTAAGGGGCCCCGGAGCAGCCAGGTTTGTAGTCCTCACTAAATAAAGGCCCTTGTTAGGATGGCCGAAATTGTCATCTCTCTTTATTAAATCTGTTATAATCTTGTATATCCTTATCAAATCTCTCTTCAATTTCCTTTGTGCAAAAAACAATTCCAGCTTCTCTGATCTCACCTTGTAAATAAAACCCTTTATCCCTAGAACGACTTAGTCAACTTCCTGTGTACCCTCTCAAGTAACATCATATCCTTCTTAAAGTATGGTGACCAGACTGTATACATATTTTAGTTGTTCACTAACCAGAATTTAATTCTGATTCAGCCTAACTTCTCTGCTTTTGCACTCACTACCTGTACTTATGAAGTCCAAGATTCCCCATATGTTATGCTAATTGCATATTGTCCATTCACATGCTGTGGCTGACCCGCTGTCACTGATTTCCTCCAAGGCCTGTAATGTGGCAATGAAAATCTTAATGACAATTTTAAACATACTTTTGACATCAACAAAGTATGTGGTAGTTAAAACTGCAGCAACATGCTTGACCCCATAATTATAATAAATTATTTTTGGCCACAACTTTTCCCCTTAATGAGGTGTGTACAGACAAGGCAGCACCTCATTCATACTCATATGTCAAGTCTGATGATATAAATCAAAGCCTATTGGCTGGTCAAGGAAAGTTTTCACCAAATTGATCCATAGCCAGAAAAAGATCCACATAAATGATCGATATATAGTTGTGCACCAAGCACAGAAGGTGCACTCCTCTTGATTCTCCAAATAAACTTTAGTCTCTCCTGCTCCAGGTTTTCCTTCCTCTTCTTTGAACTGTCCTGGACCTTGTCCTCTCTCCCACCTCCCCTTCATTCTTTTCAAGCTGGTCAGAAACTATGACCTTGGTTTTTTGACAGTGCTCCACTGCGTGACTTTATTCTCCCACCTGCGAGTCATCTAATTACCTTACCATTGTGCTGAGCTTCAGATTGGAACTTTGTTTGCAAAATTAAAATAAAGCCTGGATACTAATATTGTCAGGCCCCCTTGCTAGTGTGGTCTTGTGAGTTCATCCTGGTTTTGCACCAATACCAGGTGAAAATCCTGTTCTGTTCAACACCAAGCTTTTTCGATGGAGCTATTTCTAGCCCCGTTTCATTAACCTACATTCTCGGCCTCGCTGTTACAATTGAAATTCCCAGAGCTCCTTCATTACAAAAACTGCTTCCAAAGACATTAATTTCTCGTGTCAACATTTCTATTTCTCACAACAGCATTTAACTTATTAGAAAGGTGAAACCCATTCAAGATAGAAGAACATCTTCTCTATCTAGGGAACCTTGTCTGTACCTGAGGACTACAACATTTCAGCTTTATCCTATTTCTTTTGCGTGCTTGCTGCAGCTACAATGGCCTTGCTGTTAGGAGTCCCCAGCACATGCAGGAAGTGGGATCAGTAAACCCACACGGAGCCAGATTGAATTCAGTCCTGCTGTCTTACTGATGGCGGGTTTGCATGTGGAGTGTTTTCCCAGCCCAAGAAGGTTCAACTGTAGATCATTTTACAGTCTCTGTGCAATTCTGCTATGGTAAGGTGACCATTGCCACCTTATTCTTTTTCCTAATGGTGAGCTGATTCCTGTAACATGGGGAGAAGGTGGCACAGTCTGAGTGGAGGGGTGGGGTATTCATGATGCAAAGTAGGTACGTGGGCAGGAAAAGCAACACTCCACCTCAATCTCCAAGCTATTTCCTCAAGTCAACTGGCACTCCCCAGCCTGCACTTTAGAATGGAAACCTTGGCCCTGGAGCCACTTTATCCCCAAGTTGAAGATGAAAATCAAGCTTAAACTGGTAATAAAGACAACAATATCATCATTTGCTTTTATATCATCATTTTAAAAACTATTCATTCAGAATCCATGTCCACATTTTGTACTTATATATGGGAGTCAGTTCGCTCAGTGGGCTGGATGGCTGGTTTGCAATGCAGAGTGATAGCAGCAGCACAAGTTTAAGTCCTATACCAGCTAAGGTCACCATGATGGTCCTGTCTTGCCCCTCACCTGAAGCATGGTGATCCAGAGGTTAAATTCACCTTGAGTCATCTCTCTTGAATGAGAGTGCAGCACTATAGCAACTTTACACATATACTCTTATGGTCGCTAATAGGCCCCATTCTTTCCTTGGTTATCATCTTTTCTCTACATACTTACAAAAAGTTATGCAGTTTTAAAACATCCTTGGATTTACCTTGATTTTACAATATCTTTTTTTCATTTCTCTTTTTGATTTTTTAATTTTCTTTTTAATTTCACTCCACTTTACAATTCTTGATTTTCAGCAGTATTGATGTGTTTGCTATCTGAAAAAAATCACCTGTTCCTTATCAAATCTTGTATGCTCCTTCACATCAGGGGATTTACATGGGAGTGGAAATGGTGTCTAAATTTTTGAGTCGCACTCTTTTTCTGCACATCATCCTATTTGTTCCAGGATTCATCACATTGAAGAATATGGTTTTGGCATTAATCTACTTTCAAGTAGGTGCTTACAATCAATTTTACCTGATCACATTCTCAGTAAAATTGGCCTTTTCCCTATTTCAAACTTCTACTCTTAGTCTATCTTCAAATCTGCTCCATAACTGCATTAAATCATGGTCACTCTACCATCAAAATGCTCTCTTATTAATAGCCCCTCCACTTCTCAGTTTTGTTCCTTAAAACAACATGCAGAACCCTCCTTTTCTTGTTGGGTTTGCTAGACTCTGGTTAAAAAAGGTTTCTCAGAATGTGCATTTTAAAAACTCCATGTACCTTGTGCTATCTGATTAGCTCCCAGTTATTAGGGTGGTGAGGAGGTCCTACCAGGATGGTCCTTTGATTTTCTGATCTTCTCAGCAATTTGCTATTCCTGTGCTCTTTCAAAACTCTCTGTTTGTTTCAGGATATACAGTAAACAGCCAGCAGTATGATTGTCTTTTTTTTTGTTGTACAGGACAACTCATACGGCCTCATTTGAAGCCCTTCCCAGTGAATCAACTCTCCTCACACATGGTTCGAGCCCCTTCATTTTCCAATCCCTTGCTTATCCTGTTGGAAAACTCTATAACCAGGTATGCTGAGTTGCCATTCCTACCCCTCTTTGTGGCATGATTCAGTAAAAGCTAGAATACTGTGATTGTAAAAGATGGTTGCTCTTCATTCTGAAGTAAGAAAATCCCCGTATTAAGGTCTTAGGGAATAATGATTAGTTGATCACCATGATATGTGTTTCCTCTCTCAGGTTCCAAATTGATTAACTTGAATTTTAATTAAATCCAAAACAACAAGTTAATCCAGCTAAACTGAACTTCAACAATAATTAAGTTAGTTTTGCTTCAAAATAATAATAATCCTCAGGCACATGGAGCTTTTGGAAAGGCAGAAAGGTAATTGATTGGGTAGGAGGCAGATACTCGGTTTTTTTTCCAGGTGGTTGGCTTTCCTATTGGGGACTTATTTTTAATTTGTTAGGATGTCCTGAATACCCATCAGGACCCAGGTTTCTGGAACCACATTCATGGATGCGATCATACAATCCACAAACTAGAAGCAGGTGTGATCACAAAGCCAGCTAAAGATATGAGGTATATACCTGACAGGGTGAACAGGTTGCTTCAAGCTCCAGTGACAATAAGCTTCTTCACAAATTTGGCACCTTCAGAACCAAGGCAGGTTTTTGCACAAACACTTACTGTATTAGGGCTAAGCTTCTCCATGTTGATCAGCTCATAAAATGTCTCTGTCATGTGTAGGCAGACTTTTGTTGTTTAATGCTTACAGTGTCAGGGATGACAGCTGACCAGACCCACAAGCCTGACTAAGCAAGGCAGCATCAATGGCTGATGCCAACAAACTTGGCCGGCAAATGCGGTTCAAATCAAAAGGCCACCTTTGGGTCATTGTTTCCTTTTCTAATGCAAACCTTTCTTAAAAAGCTCTCAGATATGTACATTTGTTGTGATGCTGTGACGAAAGGTCAGTGACTAGACAATGCATGTGTTGTGAGTGTTGTAGCTCTTTTTATGTTTGAACTGTGAACTCTGTTAGATATCTAAGAGGCAGTGCCACTGTGGTGCAAGTAATGCTCCATTGTCGGTTGTAATGAAGTGACAGACATTGATAGCACAAGGCATCTGATGAGGTGCCTAGCACCTGATCCCCTGCCAGATAGTTCTCTGCAGTGGCAATCCTATAATATTAATTTATACTCAGAGCAGTGTAAAACATTATGCTGTCACTGGTAATTACCCTTGCAGAGGCTGAATATTCCTTATCTTTGTAAGTGTTAGCATATAAATGGCTTCTATCACCATATTCCAGGGACCAAAAGGCTATATGCTCATTACAGAGAGACAACTGGTGGTGGTTTAACCTGAGGATCAAGAGCAACTGGATGGCTCAGTGGTCACCACTGCTGCCTCACAATCTAGGTTCGATTCCAGCCTTGGGCAACTATCTGTGTGGAGTTTGCACCTTCTCCCTGTGTCCGCATTTGTTTTTGCTGGGTGTTCCGGTTTCCTCCCACAGGTTAAATGGATTGGCCATGTTAAATTGCCGCATAGTGTCCATGGATAAACTGGCTAGGTGGCTTTGCTGTGGTAAATGTGGCGTTACGGGAATAGGATGAGTGTTTGTGTCTGGGTGGGTGGTACTTCAGACAGTCAACATCACTTCAATGGTTCAAATGGCCTCTTTCCATACTGTTGGGATCCTTCAGGCAAGAGGAGAGGTTGAGAAGGAGAGTACTTTGCAGTAACCTCAGCCAGTGCAGGAATTGAATTCACGCTGTTGACATCATTCTACATCACAAACCAACCATCCAGTCAACTGAGCTAACTGACTGTCATCCCTGACTATAATGCTTTTACTTGAATTTGATGATGGTCTGAAACTTGATGGCCTCCAGCAATGACACTCCTCCAACTGAAAGATTGGCTTTTATAAATGGTTTGCTGATTTGTCCTGTTTAACTAACACAGACATGCTTGATGTGCCCTAACTGCCGAGTCACCAGAACCAGAGATGCATTGGATATTGAACTGAGCTTCCCTGGAGGTATGAGCTGCCAAGCTGATTTCATGCTTCATCTGTCCAACAATAATGACAATATTTTTGTTAGTTTTGGTTGGCCAACTTTTGCTGAAATTGTAATCTCCTTACAAGGGCACATGACATATGTTTTTGCAGTTGCATTTTGATCAAATCCACTGTTCCATCCATTTTTATTTCAGAACTTCATTGTGCACCATACTTTGCCATAATTCCACCCATTTATCTTAACATAAGACATGTTAACATAAAATATTACATGCTTCTAGTCCCAATTTTTTCCTTTTCACTAACTTAACTCACAGAGATTCCTTCAAATGTTCGAATTTCTCTACATGTTCATACTGACCGACAAGGCTAATGCCACAAAAAATTTGTGACAAGTGACCAAAAATAATATTTCCCATATTAAATATTAGAATTATATGAAACATATTATGATCAGACTATGTTGCTGCTGGAAGGCTGTTACGATACAAGAGTGGTTAAAAATTAGGTTTTGGGGAATGCTAGTGTTGGGGAGGGCAAGTTAGGTGATGAGGAATTTCTCATTCTTTACCTTGCGAGACTTAGCTTAGTAAAACATCAGAGTATTTCTGTTGACAGCAAAGAATTATATGGCACATTTTAAACCCCATATTGAGAATGGGCTTTGAGAAATTATTTATGGCTGTTTGGATTGTTTTTATTCCACTCAGTTAGAAATTGAAATTCAAGAAATGTAGCTAATTAAAATATAATGGTTCTACAATGATACATGTAGAAGAAGGAAATCAGCACTTAGAGAGATCTGGGATGACCTGTTATAAGGCCAATCTGTGACATACAAAGTGATTACAATGTGCTGTATACATAGAATTTTGATTTCAAAGAAGAGGCTACCAAGTAGCAGTTAGGACAGACCTAGTAGCATTAACGCTGGACCTATTAATCCGGAGCTGAAAATGTGTTGCTGGTTAAAGCACAGCAGGTTAAGCAGCATCCAAGGAACAGGAAATTCGACGTTTCGGGCGTAAGCCCTTCATCAGGAATGAGGAGAGTGTGCCGGGCAGACTAAGATAAAAGGTAGGGAGGAGGGACTTGGGGGAGGGGCGATGGAGATGTGATAGGTGGAAGGAGGTCAAGGTGAGGGTGATAGGCCGGAGTGGGGTGGGGGCGGAGAGGTCAGGAAGAAGATTGCAGGTTAGGAGGGCGGTGCTGAGTTGAGGGAACCGACTGAGACAAGGTGGGGGAGGGGAAATGAGGAAACTGGAGAAATCTGAGTTCATTCCTTGTGGTTGGAGGGTTCCCAGGTGGAAGATGAGGCGCTCCTCCTCCAGCCATCGTGTTGTTATGTTCTGCCGGTGGAGGAGTCCAAGGACCTGCATGTCCTCGGTGGAGTGGGAGGGAGAGTTAAAGTGTTGAGCCACGGGATGGTTGGGTTGGTTGGTCCGGGCGGCCCAGAGGTGTTCTCTGAAGCGTTCTGCAAGTAAGCGGCCCGTCTCCCCAATATAGAGGAGGCCACATCGGGTGCAGCGGATGCAATAGATGATGTGTGTGGAGGTACAGGTGAACTTGTGGCGGATATGGAAGGATCCCTTGGGGCCTTGGAGGGAAGTGAGGGAGGAGGTGTGGGCGCAAGTTTTACATTTCCTGCAGTTGCAGGGGAAGGTGCCGGGGGTGGAGATTGGGTTGGTGGGGGGTGTGGACCTGACGAGGGAGTCACAAAGGGAGTGGTCTTTGCGGAACGCTGATACACGAAGGGAGTGGTCTTTGCGGAACCCTATTAATCCGGAGACCCAGGTAATGTTCTGGGGACCGGAGTTCAAATCCTACTACAACAGATGGTGGAATTTGAATTCAATAAAAGTCTGGAATGAAGATGGATGAAGCCATTCAAACATGGACTTCTGGAGAAAACATGCATTTTGACATCAATAGTTACGCCTTGATCTCAGGTATTTATGTGGAACTCAGTTGTCTAATTTTGTATCTGTAAATGTTAGTTAGCTATAAGGTATATTTTGTTTATAAGTTGTTTGCAATGGTGTCAGTCATGTTAGGATGATCATGTGTGTTTTTTTCTTTATCCTGCATGGACAAAGAAAACTGAGAGTTAATCCATTCTCTTCACCTGAGTGGTACTAAGCCCGAGTTTCCTCTGTCACTGCTCAAACAGGATGAAACAATGTCAAATACTAATAACTAAATAATAGGTCTTTTCAACCACATATTTCATCTGATCACATGAGCTGTAAATTAAGAGCTGAATATCCCATAAAAGTTTCATGTCAATTGTATTATAGTAGATGCTTCAGTGTTTGATGTGACAGAAGGAATTGGTTTGATTTCTGGCACTTCAAATAAAAAAAGTTTACAACAATGACAACAGAAATTGCTGGAAAAGCGCAGAAGGTTTGGCAGCATCTGTGGAGAGAAATCAGAGTTAACGTTTCAAGACCAGTAACTCTTCCTCAGAACTGAACTTTTAAAAAATAGTTTGGCTGTTTAAAATTCATTTCTGAATGCTTAGTTCATTAATGATACAGGCTATGCTTAGCACTGTACAACTGTACACCCCCACAACCACACACATCACGTGTTACAATCTGTATGATGGTAGAAAAACAATGAAGAGGATGCTCACAAATATCCCCATGCTCAAATGATGGGCAGTACCAACCATTCCTCCATCCGTGCTAATATATTACTCCCCAAATCTATGAGCTTTTAATTATTAAAATGTGTAGGCATCTTACCAAATGTCTTCTTGAAATCCCATATCTACTGGGTCCCCTTTATCTATCCTGCTAATTACATCCTTAAAAACATTGTAACAAATTTGTTCAACATAATTTTTCTGCTATGAAGTTATTCTGACTTTGTCTGATCATACAATTAATTTCTAAGTGTAGTGTTAAGATTTTCTTCTTAATAGATTTCAGCATGCCCCCAAAGACTGGTGTCAAGTAACTGGACTGTTGTCCCCAGTTTTCTCTCTTGCATTCTTTCTTAAATAGTGATGTGACATTTGCTCACAATCAATATACTGTGACCATCCTACATTCTTGGAAAATTTTAACTAGTTGCATCCATTATTTCTGCAACTACCTGTTAGAACCACAGGAAGCAGGATTCCCCAGAAGAACTTGTTGGCTCATATCTCTTAGATTTCTCTAATATTTTTTTCCCGATCATGGTTAATTATTTTAAATTTGTCAGTTCCTGGTGCCTAATTTGCATCTTCTTCTGGTGAAGGCAGTCAAAAAATATTTATTCAATGCTTCTGCTGTTTCCTCCTTTCCCACAACAAAGCCTCAGTCTTTGAAGGGATCAATGCTTTCTATACAGTACTTATAAACCATCCTACAATCTGTTTTTACATTCCTATCATGTTCTTAAAAAGGCTTGGAATCAAGTTGTCACTCCATTGTTTCCCAAGTACCTCCCAATCCTCAAACTTTCTCTCATTCTTTGTAACATTGCAAGCCTTCTCATTTATTCTAATACCATTGTTAATTTCTCCACTAGCCACAGATGGATCTTTTTCATGATTTTTAAAAAAAATGGAATATATTTTTGCTGGAAGTCTTGAATCAGTTCTTTAAATGCTTCTTACTGTTTATTTATCACCATACCTTTTTATCTATTTATCCAGAAGAAATCTTTGTAATCTTAGTTTAACTTTAAGACACTTTTTTAGACTTGAGTACCTCCCTCTTAAACTTAATTAACTAGGGTATGATCACTTGTTCCCCAAGATGAATTTTTAATGAGGTTATTAATTAACCCTGTCTCATTGTACAATATTCATTCTAGAGTAGCTTCATCCCTAGTTATTTCTGTAATGTCTTGTTTTCGAAATGGTCAAGAAAGCATTCTACAAACTTATCTTCCAGATAACCATTGCCAGTTTGAGTCACCCAATTTATGTAATGATTAATGTTCCTCACAATTCTTCATTTCTTGCTTAAATCTCTGTCTAGTAGTAGGTCTACCACCAAGGGGCCTATAAACTAATTCCGCTTCATCTGGAGATTTCTCCCAAAGGAAGTTCTTGGCAAATACTTGTTGGACCATGGCCAAGTGGGTTAAGTCACAATGTACATTCCACATTTGCTTCAACTGGAATGTGGATTGTATCCTGTGCTCTTGGCATTAATCTGATTCACACGGTAGCTGTGTAACCGGCTGAGATAACTGGTTCCCCATAAACTGCTCTCACCAGCATTTTCTGAGCTTTTCATTCCAAATTTCTCCCAATACTGACTCAATTTCCTGACTTTTAGAGCCAGGATTATACAGCATGGGTTTTAATGGTTTGGCATGAGAAGTTAAATTGCACCCCAAACATTACAAAGTGATTCACCAGGACACAAATCTCAGTGCAATTAAAGGAGAACTCATCCCAACAGAACAGCTAACACTTGTTCATGAATCAAAACCCCTTCTTCCCATACCACTGTTCGAACCCAGTTCCTCAAACTTCCTTTAAAGTACCTCACTCTTAGTTGTACCTATGTCACTGATTCTTTCACGGACCACTACAACTGGATCTTCTCTCTTCCCCCTTAGTTCTCCTCCAGTGATTACAAGATATTCCAAAACTTTGGCACCGGGCATTTAATACTGCCTTCATAACTCTTGTTGTGTTCGCAGAGAACAGTTTCCATTCCGCTGACCATCGTATCCCTAACCAAAATCACATTTTCTTTTACATCCCCCCATATGAATGGTGTCCAGCACCATGATGTTGTGGTCAGTTTGCACATCTACCTTGATCTCATCCAAATAGGTTGCACATAATGGGCTGAGGCTCTTCCATCATCACATCCTGAATCCTGACACATGCCTGATACACAGTCAAGCCTTCCTGTCTCTCAGGTCGGACACCCTAAAAGTTGTCACTGCTTGGTAGCACAAAACATCCAGACAACTCTTTCCCCCTCCTGATGTTGTGCAATATTTATAATTTCAACCCTAATTCGAGGAGGACAGTGGCTCAGTGGTTAGCATTGCTGCCTCACAGCGCCAGGAACTTGAGTTCGATTCCAGCCTTAGGTGACTATGTGGAGTTTGTATGTTCTCATGTCTGCATAGGTTTCTGCTGGTGCACTGGTTTCCTCACACAGTCCAAGGGTATGTTGGTTTGTGGATTGGCCATGGTAAGTGTGTGGTTACAGCAATAGGGTGGGATACTCTTTAGAGGGTTGGTGTAAATATATTGGGCCAGAGGACCTCTGTCTACACCATAGGGATTCTAACTCTGAGCTGCAGAAACCAGAATCAAAGTAACATTGCTTCCGAGAGCTCATCTTGAGGCCTACATTTTCATTTTCAAGGTTTCTTTTTCCTTCTCATTAATGCATTCATTATATGTGATCACATAGTAACCAAACCTTGTGTATGTGTGGTAGTATGGGGTAGTTAGACTCTCCCAGAAGCAGAATTAATCTATATTCTCAAACATTATTACTGCTCCATTAAACATAACGGCACCATGTACAAGGAAAGCATGAACCAATTAGAAACAATAGTATTTAAATTGGCACAAGACAATAGAAATATTAGCAACAGAAGTTTTTTTTAACAAATTAACTGACAGATTTCAATAAACAAACAGCAAATATCCTATTCACAGACGAGTGAGATCACAGATTTCATTCACGCGTATACAAAGCTGAAAGAGTTTAAACAAGCAGGTACTGAATGTAAACAGCAAAACTTAAACTAACCTGCACTGTACTCTGACAATTTGTTGATTTTGAAGCTCTAAGTTCCACCTTTAGAGACTTTCTCCCACTCCTGACAAGTTCTCTTCTGCACTTGACGTGTTCTCACTGACTTTCAAAACGCTTGTGCTCCTCTCCCCTGATGTGCTCACGGCCCTCTCCCCTGATCCGCCCGCGCCCCTCTTCCTTGACCTGCTTCACCCTTCCCTCCTGGCCCACTCACACCCCTCTCCCCTGACCCGCTCTCTAGCTCCTGATGTATCTGTGCATACTACAAGCATTTTGGAACACTCAGGTCATGCCAAAGGTTAGATACTGATGAGCTCAATTCTTTGGAGCAAATTTTTAAATTAATTTCCTCCAGCAGCATGACTCAGTTTGGATCTTAATTTCGAGAGCTTATCATAAACACCATTGCAATTAAACTGACTCGGCGAAGCTTTCAAATTAGGCGATTAAACAAAATGGATGTGATTGAATTGGTCACCTGTTATATAACTGTAAACCATTTATAAAGCACTCTTTTCATATAATCAGTTATCACAATATACTGCAGAATGTAATGATAACATCAACTTTTAGGTTAACCAAACTTTAATATATACTATTACATAATCTACTTCTGATTAGCTATTTTTCCTTAGAAGTACCTTGCTGAATGGGAGTTGTGGCCTAGGTATCTGCATAAATCTACTCTTCTTCACTTCCAATTTGTTACTGCCTTTCAACTGATGCCAGGGAGAAATACCATATTGTCAACCATTTTCAAGAAGCAGAAAAAGACTGCTTTAAGACATGAATATCCCCTGTGCTTAAAGCTAACTCTGGAGACACTGATTACAACTGTCTTTAACTATGCCTTTAGTGTCCTATGCTTCAGGACTACTCCTATCAAGCAGGAGGAATAAAAATCACTATTTTAAGGAGGCCTGTACTGTTTCAGTACGAGAGGATGGACATCTTCATTAAAACAGCACTAGGATCAGAGAATTATTTAGCACAAAAGAGGCTATTTGGCCCATTGAATCTGCACTGACAAAATCTACTCTACGCCAATACTGGGCCCAATGACCAGTACTGGGCCATTTCAAGTGTGCACCCAAGTATTTTTTTAAAAAGGTAGTGAGATTTCATGCCTCAGCTACTCTCCCAGACAGTGCATTCCAGATGACCACTTTCTAAGAGAAAACATCTTTCCTCAAATCCCTTTTGAAATAGTGCCATCTTGCTATTGATCCCTCAACCAAGGGGAACAGCTGCTTTTTGTATACTCAGTCTTAATACTCCAGTTAGGTCCCCTATTAGCCTCTACTGAGAAAACAACCTAAGCTCATCCAATATCTCTTCATAGCTAAACTGCTCCAACCAAGGCAACATCCTGGTGAATCTCCTCTGCTCACCCTTCCAGTGACGTCATGTCCTTTTATAGTGCAGTGATTAGATTAGATTAGATTCCCTATAGTGTGGAAACAGGCCCTTCGGCCCAACAAGTCCACATCGACACGCCAAAGAGTAACCCACCCAAACCCATTTCCCTCTGACTAATGCACCAAACACTATGGGCAATTTATGGCCAATTCAGCTGGCTTCCACATCTTTTGGATTGTGGGAGGAAATCAGAGCACCCGGAGGAAACCCACAGACATGGGGAGAATATGCAAACGCCACACACACAGAGTCACCCAAGGCTGGAATCAAACCTGTGTCCCTGGCGCTGTGAGGCAGCAGTGCTAACCACTAAGCCACGTGCCGCCCAGTGACCAGAACTGCATGCAGTACTCCAGCTGCAGCCTAACCAAAGTTTTGTACAGCTCCATCATAACCTCCTTATAATGTAAGCTATGACCGATAAAGGGAAGTGTCTGGAATGCCTTAACTACCCTAATAAACCTGTCCTGCTGCCTTCACAGATTTATGGACAGGCACCTGTTCCTCTGAGCTTCATAGTGTCATGCTATTCATTGAGTGCTCCCTTGTCTTGTTACCTATTCCAAAATGTATTACTTAACATTTATCAGGGTTAAAGTCCATCTGCCAATGATCTGCCCATTTGGCCAATCCCTATAATCTACGGCCTCACTGTCAGCCACCTGGCCAATCTTTATATTATCTTCAAAGTTACTTATCATCACTGATATGTGCTTCAATATCGTTTATATATACCACAAACAAAAACAGACCCAGCACTGATCCCTGTAGTATGCCATTGGACACTGGCCTTCAATCACATATAAAATATGCTCATCAGGTTCCAGTAAAGTCATTTTTAAACTCCTGACATCTTGTGAAGTTCTCATTGTTTTACAAAGTTGCTATCAATGCCTGATTAACACTGGTTCAATTTGACAATTAGAATCATTGAATCCCTACAGCGTGGAAGCAGATCATTCAGCCCATCGAGTGTGTAGACCCTCCAAAGAGCATCTACCCTATCCCTGTAACCCTGCATTTCCCATAACTAACCTACCTAGTCTGCACATCCCAGGACACTAAAGGCAATTTAGCATGGTCAATGCACCTAACCTACACACCTTTAGACCCTGGGAGGAAACTGCTACCCCGCTGGAAACCCACACAGACACGGGGAGAATGTGCAAACACCACACACAGTCACCCGAGGCTGGAATCGAACCCAAGTCCCTGGCACTGAGTGGCAGCAGTGCTAACCACTGTGCCACATCTAAATTCGAAACGTTTATTACAGTTTTTTTACAAATAAAAAACAAGATATTGTCACTATGGGCCTAGAATTTAATCAGATCGTTTCCATTTTTAAGACATTTAAACTATTGTGTTCGAGTCCAATATAGTGAATCCACATGCACAGTAATCCTACCACACTGGACTGGCATCCTGACCATCCAACAGAAATTCAAAAAACCCATTCTAATCTTGAATTGAGATTTACCAAAGATGAATACAGGACTTTCATGAAATTGGTTTCCCCTAACAGCTGACTTGTCATGTGATGTGTTGTTGGGTGAGTCCAATATTCAGAACTCTCTTGGGAATGCTTTTACGGGGCTCATCTGTTCCCCTGTTGCTCAGTTAGTTGCAGCATTGTACCACAGGGAGCATCGTTGAGCTCCCTACAATGTTCCATGTATGAGTTCTGGGTTTCTGGGAACAATATATTACGGGATCTGAACTATTTCAGAACTAGCTTATTCCAGTCACTGAGTGGTTCAATAAGTCTGCCTATGGGGTTGATGGATGAGGCAACAGCGAAGACAAGAGTCAAGTGAAGCAGCTGATAGAAGGGTATCTTTACGGAAACCTCCAGAGAGCACTTCTCATTCCTCAGTTTTGAAATATAATTCATGAGATACTTGATACAATAGGTTTGTCAGAAAAGGGCAGGATAGTATTGCACTTAGTTGTCAAAGTCATCATGGTCTTTAATTTTTACATAACAGGGTAATTCCAAGCTGCAAACTAATATATAAAATAGTAGCAGACGTAAACCATTTGCAACTGGTGATATAAGGGGACACACTGCAGTTTGCTACATTTAACTGTATCACAAGGGGACCAAGGCTTGATACATCAGGTAGAATACAATCATCACATTCCCCACGGAAGAAATGTAAAACAGAATGAGACAAGGCTCGGTTTTGTCTGAACCACAGGCTTTCCCTTGGCCCGGGGTTCTGAAAGTTTGCACTGATATTGTTCCCTTGCACCCTTGTACCAGTCTGAATTCTAGATCAACGGGAAGGGATACTACTCCTAAATGTACAGCACGTTTGCAGCAGCAGGCTAACATTTAGTATAGATGATGTAAGCCAGGGAACTACAGACCAGTGAGCCTGACCTCGGTGGTGGGCAAGTTGTTGGAGGGAATCCTGAGGGACAGGACATACATGTATTTGGAAAGGCAGGGACTGATTCGGGATAGTCAACATGGCTTTGTATGTAGGAAATCATGTCTGACAAACTTGATTGAGTTTTTTGAAGAAGTAACAAAGAAGATTTATGAGAGCAGAGCAGTAGGTGTGATCTATATGGACTTCAGTAACAAAGTTCCCCGTGGGAGACTGATTAGCAAGGTTAGATCTCATGGAATAAAGGGAGAACTAGCCATTTGGATACAGAACTGGCTCAAAGGTAGAAGACAGAGGGTGGCGGTAGAAGGTTGTTTTTCAGATTGGAGGCCAGTGACCAGTGGAGTTATGCAAGGATCGGTGCTGGGCCGTTGACTTTTTGTCATTTACATAAATGATTCGGATGCGAGCATAAGAGGTACAGTTAGTAAGTTTGCAGATGACACCAAAATTGGAGGTGTAGTGGACAGCGAAGAGGGTTAACTCAGGTTACAACAGGATCTGGACCAGATGGGCCAATGGGCTGAGAAGTGGCAGATGGAGTTTAATTCAGATAAATACAAGGTGCTGCATTTTGGGAAAGCAAATTTTAGCAGGACTTATACACTTAATGGTAAGGTCCTAGGGACCTGAACAAAGAGACCTTGGAGTGCAGGTTCATAGCACCTTGAAAGTAGAGTTGCAGGTAGATAGGATAGTGAAGAAGGCATTTGGTATGTTTTCCTTTATTGGTCAGAGTATTGAGTACAGGAGTTGGGAGGTCATGTTGCGGCTGTACAGGACATTGGTTAGGCCACTGTTGGAATATTGCGTGCATTTCTGGTCTCCTTCCTATCAGAAAGATGTTGTGAAACTTGAAAGGGTTCAGAAAAGATTTACAAGGATGTTGCCAGGATTGGAGGATCTGAGCTACAGGGAGAGGCTGGGTCTGTTTTCCCTGGAGTGTTGGAGGCTGAGGGGTGACCTTATAAAGGTTTACAAAATTATGAGGGGCATGGATAGGATAAATAGGCAAAGTCTTTTCCCTGGGGTCGGGGAGTCCAGAACTAGAGGGCATAGGTTTAGAGTGAGAGGGGAAAGATATAAAAGAAACCTAAGGGGCAACCTTTTCACGCAGAGGGTGGTACGTGTATGGAATGAGCTGCCAGAGGATGTGGTGGAGGCTGGTACAATTGCAACATTTAAAAGGCATTTGGGTGGGTACATGAATAGGAAGGGTTTGGAGAGATATGGTGCCGGTGCTGGCAGGTGGGACTAGATTGGGTTGGGATATCTGGTTGGCCTGGACAGGTTGGAATGAAGGGTCCGTTTCCATGCTGTACATCTCCATGACTCTATGTTGCCTTGGTGTTCCTTGTCCCTGATCCAGATCAGGAAATGGGTAAAATTCAAAGTATAAACTCAACAGAAAGCAACAAGTTCCAGCTCCCAATCACATTGTTTGAAACTAAATCGTAGACTTGATTGATATTCAGACTGTCCCAGTGTTTAGTAGGGTGTTATCAGGAGTATTGTGCAACAGTAGAACATGCTATCATGGATAGAGAAATGGAGCGTTCTGTAGTAAAATGACAAACCTCATCCTCCTGAAACAAACTTTGTGGTCAAAGATCAACATTGCAAATTGCCTCTGACAAATCTATAGTCCAGGCAATTCTGTTTTTGCGCTCCAGTATGAAAGCACATAGTCATTGAGAACTGAACACATTACAAGAGTATAATAGCATTGCCAATAGCTCAACAATTTATAATTATAAAGTAAATTTAATGCAGTGGAAGATCCACAGCTACTTTATAGAAGCATTATGAAACATGATCTGACATTACCATATAAGTGGATATTAGATTGGATGACCAAAAACTTGGTTTTAAGGAGTGTTTTAAAAGAAAGAGAAGAGGTAGAAAGGGAAGTGGTGTAGTGGACAAATAAGGTGCAATTATAATTCCGAATGATCACTTCAGAAGCAGGTATCTGAGGGGGTCATGAAGCTGATGGAAGTAACAGAGACAGGGAATGGTGAGGACGTGGAGGGATCCGAAAATATGGATGAAGATTTTAAAAGTGACTCAGCCTGACTAGGATTGACGAATACAGGTCAGCAAATACAGGGTGATAAGTGAACTGGATTTGGAACAAGTTAAGACATACGTGGTGGTGTTTAGATTGACCTCAAGACTGCAGAAGGTAGAAAGTCATATGCCAACAAAGAGTCCACTGAATTAGTTAAGGCTAGTGGTAACAAAAACTTTACCAACAGATCAACCAAGACAGGATGAAGTTACTTGATGTTAAGAAAGTAGAAACTGTAACCTTAGGGAAGGTGCAACATGTGGTCCAAAACTCACCTAGGGGTCAATTACAGTCTCAGAATTGTGAACAGACTGCTTTAACTGACTGCTGTCAGGGAAAGGACTGGAGTACATAGCAAGGAAGCAGGGATTGGTGTGAGTATTAAAAACAATGGTTTCAGTATTTCCAATATCAATTGCAGGAAGTTTGTGATCACCCAGTATTATAGTCAGATAAACATTTTACAACTTTATCTGACATTGGAAGAGTCAAAAAAAGTAAAGCTGGGTGTAGTCATATCCTGCAAACCTAACTACTTCCAAATTAAGGCTTCAAGTGGCTGATTTTGGATGAGAAGTAGGAGCCTGGGATAGATCCTTGTGGATACCAGCGTCAATAGTGATAGAAGTGAAAAAGAAGTCATTACAATCTGTATCAAACAGGAATTCAGAAATTTCACATGCTTTGTTCCATCAAATGTATCAAAGCCAAATTGAATCAAAACAGATTAGTCACTATGTGAATCTATGATTTAAAAACAATCAAGTACAGCAAGGTCAGATCAAAATAATTGACACATCAGTCATAGTCAAAACTTATCTATTTTTAGAATTTGTTCATTAATTGGTTGTTTTGGTTATTTTAAATGGAATCATCAACTTTTCAGCAGTCAGCACTAATGATGAGAGCAACCATTTCCAGTGCTGATGCTGCCACAGCTTGAAGTCAGCCATGGATAATTTTTTTTGAAGGTCTTACAGTGCTGAATAGCATCTCTTCACTTAACATAATGCTGTTGCAGCACTGTAGAAAATGTCTCTAAGTATGAAAATGATTTTCATGTGTGTAAGTATTTATTGAAATTGTTATCCCTTGAGCTCTAAAGAGAATCTTTTTGTGATAGATACAAATTTCTATCCAATTATGTGCCCTTCCACAGTTATTGAAATGTGTAATGTACCATTACACCTGGGGCTGATGTAGATCACAATCTGACAATCTACTTCAACTGTGCAACAATGGTGTATAACGATTGTTGCATTTGGGGATTGAGAGCAACTGGCATTCTCAGAGATTGTGAGAGTGTTTTCAGTATTTGTAGCTTTCTTAAATTTAGGAAAGTGTGACATTTTCTTTTTAAATACCAGATTTTGTTTTTTACATACGATGACAATCTTTTTACGAAAGGACAGACAAGTACAGTACATACAAGTAGACCACATGTCCATAGAACTTGGCAAAACTGATTTGAGTATCTAAGCAGAACAGAATTTACATGATTCTTCGTTTTAACCAATCTTGAATAATCTATTAGGCCACTTTGATTGAAAGTAAATTCATTCTGAAAATGAGAAGTTGCTGAAGGATTATTGTCATAAAACTATTAATGGATGAAATAGGTTCTGTATTGTCTCCTGTTAATTCCAATTTGGATCCTCATAACTGAAAACACATATCCAGAGAAGGCCACTGACATTGCTCCCTAAGTGCAGAGCTCTGTCTCTTTATCTTCCTTTTGAGCTCAAAGGATGACATTTAAATGATTTTGTACAAAGCTCTGAGTGAAGTAAGAAATTTGGATTAATTTTATTTGGACAATGCGGTTATATATTGATGATAATGGTTTGACCGCATGTCATTTCCTCACTTACCACTATAGATATTCGTACACGTTTCGACTTTCTGAACTCTGACAATGCCTGATTCTTTGATAGAAACATAGGATAATGTAGGTTATACATCTTATTTGTCATCATCTAGGTAGAAGCCCTACATCTGCTTCGAAGTTGATAAATATTGGTCAGTCAAAGATGCTTTCTTTTTTAACAGTTGAATTTTCCAAAGGTCTATTTCCCCTTAACCCTTTAGAGAGTGTCCCCCCCATAAGGCTGTATTTTCCTGAACTTCTCACGCCACTGAAAGTTAAGTCAGAATAAGACAGCATGTCACAACAGGGTCTTTTAGCCTTTCTGCCACAATTTAGGTAAGACGACAGATATAGTACAAATATAGCAACACAGAACATATATTATATAATGTAAACACAGCACATTGCATGAGGAGGAGTGAGGTTAGTTTTTAACTTGTCATTCAATAACTGCAGTCACAGAATAGAAAGCAGCATGAATTTATCAAGGCAGTACATTAATTCACAGTATTTTCAGCACTTCCTAAATTTTCAAGTCAGGGGAAAATTTAAAGCAAAATCAAATGATTCACATCTATACATTAGAAATTTGTTAAACTATGATCTTAACAAGTCAACATTTTTGTAGTAGCCTTCCTACTCTGGTAACTTGTATTGTTTTATATGTAGATAATTAAAATCGGTGACTGCTTAATTCCAAAATAGAGTAATTAGAACAGAAATTGGTTCTCTTTTGTGTCTGTATTTTGAGCACAGACTAATTATTATCCTTTTCTCATTTTGAAGAGGCACTACTGGTTTACAAAACTAATATGACCAAGAAAGAGATAGAATTAAACCCATGTGGATGTTTCTTTTCCATCTCCTATCGAATAAATTACATCATTAATTTTCAGTATGACGAGGAGATCATTCCCAAAAGCTTCACAAGATATAACACAATACTATGCAACTATCTGACTTAACTTTCATTACCAGCAACATGACTAATTAACTCTCCACCGATTAAAGCACCATGGTTCGTTGGCATGGCAGATAAACTAGCTTATCTTAAATGTTAAATATTTTAAATATATATTTAATAAATAGTTAGAAGAGATTATATATGCTATAATGCATTAGTTATCCACAAATCAGTTCATAACTCTAGGTACCAAAGAGAAACTATCTACTGGTTAAATGTTCTTGGCATCCTACTTTTCATTTGATATTTATCATGTACAGAGATGTACTAGAGAAGGAGCAGTAACATTTTGCTGCAGTTCTGTTGAAAATTAATTAAGCAAATGTAATTGTTTGCTTGAGTTACATCAATGTTAATCGATAAACACCAATTAACATTTATTATATTTGAGCATAGATTCAAATTATCAAACAAGCTAGAGGACTTGACCATGAACTGGAAAAGTTGATAGCAAGAATCTCTTCATGTATTACTAAATCCTGTTAAATAGGAGGGAACACACTCGCAAAACTTCTGGCAAAGCTTATTTCAAGAAATAAGGCACAAGGATTTGCTTAAAGCTCATTTTATCCTGGAAACTGTTTTCTTTGCTGGAGGGAAAAATACAATCCTTTCCAAAAAAGATTGACAGATGAAGCCTACTCTTTGACGCCTGCAGAGACATATATGTGCTTTGAATAGTTAGCACAACTAGCAGAATTTAATATGGAGCAGAGATGATGATGATGATGATGATGATGGAGACACCTACCTCTCCTGGTTCATCCGTTGGGTTTACACAGAACAGACTTTTCAGTGCAATTCCGGTTTGATCTAGGGGACCTGAAGAAAATAAATTCACATTTATTAAAAATTCCATTATGACAATTAAAATGAATGACTGCATTTTTAAAACCTGCATCTGCCTTTATTAGCATGGGAAGCCAGCAAGTAAATCAATCCCTCCATTTTAAATGGTTCACTCATTTCCTCCAACCCACACGCTTAACAATAAATTGATTCATGCAGGGTAAGTATATTCATGTATTGTCAGTCTATACAACGGCAACAGAGTATCATTATTAGATTAAAGGTTATGTTGAAACAAAACAGGAAATGTAATTATTTTGTATTTTACAGTTGAACCATCAGATTTTAATGACCTCTGCAGTAGTATTACTTAACACTATATAGATAGCTTTAGTTTACAATTAAGGTCGATGAACTGAACTCAGCAGAATTAAAACTGAGTGTACGTGCTCTTAAACAATGTCTAAAAGTAGCTACCTCAGAAAGCTACAATGATGGATGGTAACCATAAGCAACTTAAACAGAGCCATTTCCTACAGAATGATTAAAGGTGAGAATCAGTGTTCTCAGCAGCATCTCATACACTGATTTGATAACTCATTCAGACATTTAATTATTCCTTTTCAAGGTGAATCTCTGCCTGGGAAGTCCAAGATGTTTATATGACAAAATATTGTACTAATTTCACAAAAGGAGCCTTTTCAAACCATTGTGCAAATAAATTTTGCACAATAAATCATTTTGGCACTTTCTAAAATAATGTTTAATGTTCACCTTTAAATCCAAGTCAGAAAATTTAACCTGTGGGGAAAAGATCAGGGAGGGCAAATGATGTTGCAAAAACATAACATGAACATTTATAAATGTAATTTTAGTTGAGGGAGGTATTGATTTGATGACATACATTGGATGGCTTTGAGCAAAACTACCATGTATTAGTAGAGTATTTTGCAAATATTTTCATGAGACAACAGTATGCTGCAAATGTAACAAAAAACAAGGAAGCAGTAGCATTTTTGGATGGGATAGAAGAAGATAAAGAGGAAGTAGTTGAGAGGATGGTTGTCTTCAGAGAGTAGGGACTGGGTTGCATCCGACACTACTATAAGAAGCAAAAATGATGTTGTAGACCTTCTGAATATAATTTGACAAACGTCCTTGGAAAATGGGTTTTACCAGTGGATTGCAAATGTTTAGCTCAGCAACTAAGGGCCACTTTGCCTAACATTAGTGTTTGGGACAATTTTACAAATATCCCCATAATCCCTCATATGTTTCATGCTAAATTATTGCCTATAAAAACTCACTTAGTATGCATCATGGATAGACCTCCAGACCTCAAAGGATACAGACCACTTGGAGCTGTCAATCCAACTGCGAAATGGAGAGGATACTACTGTACTAACAAATGGTTAGATAAATGTGAGGTGTTGCATTTTGGTACGCCAAACCAAGGCAGGGCTTACACAGTTATGGTAGAGCTTTGGGGAGTGTACAAAGAGACTTATGGGTACAGGTGCATAGTTCCTTGAAAGTTGAGTTGCAGGTATACTGGGGTAGTGATGGCAACATTTGTTGTGCCTTAATTGGTCAGTGCATTGAGTATAGGAGTTGGGAGGTCATGTTGCAGCTGCACAGGACACTGGTGATACCACTTTTAGAACAGGAAGGATGTTGTTAAATTTGAAAAAAGTTCAGAAAAAATTTACAAAGATGTTGTTGGGATTTGGGGGTTGTGAACTACAGGGAGCAGCTAAATAAGGTGATTTAAGGCAAGTGGGAAAGATTTAAAAGGGTCCTGAGGAGTAACTTTTTCACACAGAGGGTGGTACATTTTTGGAATGAGCTGCCAGTTTGGAAGTGGTGGAGGCGTGTACAATTACAACATTTAAAGGCACCTGGAAAGGTATATGAATAGGAAGGGTTTGCAGGGATGTGGGCCATATGTGACAAGTGGGAGTAGGTCAGGTTAGGATATCTGGTCAGCGTGGAGTAGTTGGACTGAAGGGTTTGTTTCCATGCTGTATAACTCTTTGATTCTATGATGGACAAAATGATGTTCTTCCTTGCTATATTATTTGATGATTCCATATCAGATAGAAAAAGACCAAAAAATGACAAGTGATATGATTCAAATTAAAAAACAGATTAACAGTAATCTTTTAAATAATAATTGCTTGATTTGGTTTTCCGAAACTTTCTATGTCCCACAAAGCTTAAGGGTCACAAGTCAAGCTGCATTCCTGGTCATCTAGAACCCAAAGTTGAGACCGAATGAATGTAACTCATCAGATTCCCTTTAGTGTTGACATCTCTTCTTGCTCCCACTAAAAGCACAGATATTCAAAAGGAACCATTAAATGTAACTCCGGATATCAAACTATCTGATTTCAGTTATCTCCCTTGTGTATTTTTGACAGAGCATACTGCTTTACCTGCATCCTTTGACCCAGAAAGAGAAATCTCAACAATCCTTGTCAAGTCATTCCAAAATAGAAATGCTTTCCTTGTTAAAATGTCAATGCATGGATCCAACACATGCGGAAAACAGAACAATCTACATTTCTTTCACCAACCACACGCACGCACACACACAGGTGTCCTGGACGATAAGGTATCGAAAAAGTATTGGTAAAGTACAAACTCTGGACTGAATAATCTCGCTAGTTTAGGTCTTCAAACATAAGTGAAAGAAATGAACTTAACTTCATTAACCTTTCCACAGATGTTGCATGACTCTTGGACTGGAGTGGCCCAGAATTTGATAACAGCAATTGAAATTTCTGCTAGGGCTGACTGGTTTTTCAATAGTAATGCTGCTGGATTAGATGAAGGTCAAGGCAAAGAATCATCCTTGCTCTATACTATCACAGAGAACGTATAAGAATCAGCATGTCCAACTGTGAATGGCACATTGGAAAATTTGCCCTGCAGTACTTCCTTACTTTGCAGCATCTGAGATAACCACATTATTGTGGAGCTTCTTTGAAAGCCACTGAAAAAAGGAAAATTAAAATCTTAAACTGCAAAGCAAATATCATCTTCATCCTTTATTGTCTTCCTACTTAACAGCACAAAAACAAAAAAAGGAGATCTTTCCCTTTTCCTTTCTCTACTAAGATGTTATTGTAACAGAAAAGTAGTTTTGTACTTTTCTACAACAGTATAATAATTGTAACAACTAAAAATAATAACAGTACATTCTATCCTTGCTGCTCTAACAGACTTGTAACTTTAAGTGTTTACATATGGTTATCTAACAATAAAGGGAGTTGGTTTGTTCAGTTGGCTGGATAGCAGGTTTGCAATTCAGAGTGACACAAACAGCATGGGTTCAATTCCTGCACCAACTAAGGTCATCATGAAGATCCTGCCTCTGACCTCACCCTATGCCTGAAGTGTGGTGATCCTGAGTTAAATTCAACAAAGTTACCACTCCCTAATGAGAGAGAGTGCAACCCCATTGTCCTCTGGGACTATGGCAATCGTATTTACTTCATTTGACAATATAATAATTTTAGAACTAGCTAGAGAAATCATTAAAATTTGGCTCTTTTCTCAAACCTTTACTGATTTTATTTCAAACATCCAGTATCGACAATATTTTAGTTTTATTTTATTGTTAAATAGAGAATATTGGTTTAAATCTTAATAGGTTTCTTTATCATTCACTCTTATCTTTCAATGAATGCTAAAACCAATTTAACAAAAAATTTGTACAGGCATAAACACAGAAAATGCTGGAAATATTCAGCAAGTCTGGGAGCTTCGATGAAGAGAGGAAGACAGTTAATGCTTCAATTCAACCACCTTCCATCTGAACTACTGCAGCCATACACACTTAGCACTTCAGTACTAGGTGGCTTTGTATGTTAGTCTTATCCTGAAATGAAAAATGTTGTAAGCATTCACCAAGTAAAAAAGGTATCCTCAAAGTACAAAAGGGAATATTGATTTTTAATTGACATTTATTAATGTGCTTCTTTTCAAATGACTGGGCTAACTAAATGATCTCGCTACGATGATGGAGCAAAAGCACAATTTTAAAGTTCATTGTTGGCATGGGATGTCAAAATGCATGATGATTCAAAGGGATCTGGAGAGCCTCAGCTGTTGAGCTAATGCTGTTTAATGCAAATAAATGAATGTCGTGTACGCAGATACAAATCAAATTAACTATGATTACAAGATGCACGGCTGAACTTTGATGGAGGTTATTCATGAGAAAGATATCAAATTGATTGCAGATCTGTATTTGCAAAAGCAGTCTAATGGTGTCATGTACCAGGCAAAAGAATAGATTTGCGGTCTGGTTTCTTAGACAGTTAAGAGTGCAAAGCCTTAAGGACAGAGTAAAGAGCTCACAAAAAGTGATAATAATTATCTTTGCAGAGTGAGATGAAGCAAAACAAATTTTACTTGCATTATTAGAAGGTGTGAGCACTGGTTTAAGGATGAAGTTCCAAGATGGTGGCAGCAGCAATGTAGGCAGTAGTTTGGGTCCATTACTCCAGATCCGCTACTTCCTCTTTTCTTTCCTTAGCCTTTTTGTGTTTTCTTTTTCTTTATCTTCTTCTTGGCAGTGGTGGCAGAGATGACACCATGGAGGAATGTGGCCAGAAAAGGATTCTTGGTGAGATGGTGACTTAGCCTGGCCTGGCAGCAGAGCAAGGGACTCCCAGTTGTGGTATGTCTAGAAGGGGATTCCAGGCATCCACAAGGCAGTAGCAGTGGAGCCGTAGACTCCTGGCTGCAGTGGGCTTGGGGTGGGGACTCCTCGTTATCAGCGAGGCGAGTGTGGGTCCAACATGGGACCCAATTTTGGTGAGGTGGGCCCAGTGATGAAGAGAATACACTTGAAGAGTGGTTACTCCGATGTAGGTGTGTCCAGTGTCACAGCGAAGAGGCTGAAGTGCATGTGTTGTTGGTTAGCCTGCACAGGGCGGAGGCAGCAGAACAAAGACTGACTCACTTTCAGCTCTATCTTTCTGTCCTTTGTATTCTTAAACTATTCAAAATGGCACCGAATTGTGGCAATAGTTGAAGCTTTTCATTGTATTTTACTGTGTTGTTCATTATCCAGTACAAGTAACAATAAATCATCAGTCATTCATTCAAGTATTAACCATGTGTAATAAACATTAAGAGGGAAAACAGAAAACCTTTTCAGTTTTAGATGCTCTACATTCCAAATGCACATGTTAAGAAAAGAACAAAGACAAATGGACTTAGGCAAAGTGCAGTCATAATCCTAAATGTAAGGAATATATTTATAACTTTATCATACATCATACACAAAGGAAATCTTCCCATCTGGATTTAAATCAATGCCATTGGCTTGTTTCTGTATTATTTGGACCACTGTTCTAAGGAATGATGGCCACAAACTGCTAAATGTGAACTTGAACTAGACTTTGACGTAATAAACTTGAATGATATGAAGTAATGTAACAATAAAACTATCAAAATGGGGGAGAAAATATGTATGCCTTCTTTCCATCCTCTACATGAAGTTAGTTCCAAAGGAAGATTGCTGGGTAGAAAGCTTGGCTAGGTCTGCTGGGTGGGGAGAGGAATGTGGTAGTTAAGTTTTGTACAGGAGAGGTATGGAGACCCTGACTATTGGACTCATGGCCTAACTTGCTGCAAAAATAATGCAGAGCATAAGGCAATAGGTTCAGGAAATCATTTCAAGCAAGATGATGGTGCACTGCAGCATGGAAGGAAGAGGTATTTCTGCATAACAATGTAAAGATTAAATCAATTTTTTAATTGCTGCACTGATATGTTCAGCTATTGTGCTCTCATGCAGCTTAACAAGTTAGATCAAACCTTGCCTAGTCCATTCACTTTTTGCTGTATTTGATGGCTTGATGCAAACAATACAAGCATTTGATTCAGATTTCAAAAGCAAGCTAAAACTACAAAGCAGTGTAGCACAGTTCCCTTAAGAGAAAAATACTAATCTGCTTAACAGGCAACTAGCATTATTAAATGTAAGAGGTGTGCATAGTGGTCTCATCCTTTTAACAGCCCCAAGATCTAATAAAGGATCTAGAATTGTATCACTCAGAAAAACAATGAGTTAAATGTAAGTGGAGGAGCCCTGAAAATAAGAAAGGAAATTAAGTTGAATTATTGGAAGAGAATCTCAATTGTCGGGGAAGACAGTTAGCTTTAAGAAACCACCAAAGGGATCTCCATTGTGTACATAGTTATTATGTACACATTAATTTTTTTTTGAAACAGAGGAGAAAATGTTAGGTCTGTATATTGTTTAAAAAGGGAACAAGGTAAGTTTTCCAATGTAGGAATACAGATACTTCAAAGCAATCTGCTCAGGTATGTTTTGACATCTCTGGAGCAGGTAGGAGCTGAAGCCAAACTTTCAAGAGCCCTCCAAGAGAAGAACAAGCCTATTGAAATTTAGTGATAGGTTGTAATTGGATCTTCATAAAAGAGGGGACAGAGCAAAGAATGGCAAAGTATTACTGCAAATTTGATGCATTCTTTGGAAGGAGTGGTAAGCTTGATTAGGATGAAAAAAATATGTTCAGTACATTAATGAGCTTTTCAGCCAAAAGAGCCTAACCTAATCAGAGAACAGGAGTACACAGCAACATTAGAAATCGAGCAGGAGTCAGCCATTCAGTTGTTTAACCCTGCCCCACCATCCACGATGATGACTGCTCTGCACCACGCCTCAACTCTTCTATATCATGCCAGCTTCTCATAGACCTCAACTTACCGATATTTCAAATATCTACTTTTCCCTCTTTAAATATTTTGAGCATTCAATCCAGTTATTTCTTAGCTTGTTCCAGAGTTTGTTCTCTCTCTATTCTTAAGTACGTTGTAAGTATTAAGACATTCTTGACATTTGTCTAAAGTTTATATGTCTCTGGCTTGAATTTTGCTCCCTTGTCTGTTGTAATAGTTCAACTGGCCAGAACATCATAGTTTTCTCAAGCTGTCTTATTTACATTCATGTTCTTCTCTTAATCACTCATTTCAAAACTGAAAAACTCAAGTTTTTTCTCATCACTCAGCATTCTGGTAATTGGGATCATGTTCACTGGCTGATCATATTGCTCTCTGTTGCACCATGAAATCATTTGTTTTATCTTGATCCACAATAGGATTCAAGAGTATGGGTGTCAAGATCCTGATAAATACTCCCTGCCAGTAACACTCATGAATCTCACTATCATCTAGGTCAAAACTTGATTGGTCCCACAATTTGAAACTTGTGAACCCGCTGTCAGTGATGCACAATGGCTGCAATGTGTGCCATCTGCAAAGCACACTGCAGCAACTCACCAAAGCTTGATAACACCTCCCACAGTTGAAATTTCCACCCTTGAGAAGGATAAATGCACAAGGCACTAGAGAACACTATCACTTGCAAGCGTCCCTTCAAATCATATTCTAATTGAAAATATATCATCTTTTTACATTATTAACAGCATTATAGCAGTATCTTCATCATATGGACTACAGCAATTCACTGCTTCCTTCTGAGGGATAAACAATGAGCACTGACTTTGCTAGCAGAGCTCACATCCTATAACTTAAATAAACATTTTAAAAACCTAATTCAGACGTCATTATAATGGGAAGACTTATTTTAATGCTATTGAGAGAGTTATTTGGGGATATATATGTATTGACAAACTAAGCCCTGTGCCAATAAACAGGGGAAAATTAAGACTTTGATATGTTTTCAGCTGGGATGCGTTAACATTTCAGATTTGCATAGAAGTGCATTTCACTGTATTACCTTTTAAACAATTTGACATTTAAATTATCTCTCTAAACACATTACAGAATCATCTGGCAGTCACCTAAAATGTTATAGCTGCCTGTACAGCTGCAATATTATGATTTGATTGAACAGCAAATCATCTGAAAATTTATTAAATTTTGTTTGAAAGGTTGTGCAGAATAAGAGCTACATTTACATTAGGTATTACAAAGCAGAAAAATCAACTGATAAAATTTGATGTTACATTTGTTAAAGTCCCAAATTTGACATTACAGCAAAGCATTCTGTGGCTGGAAAACTAACATTAACAAAATTTAATTTGAGCAATTATATTATCCGACTTGTTTTCTTCAATATGTTAGTGATATTGCAGTTGCAAATAAAAGTGGTACCAGAAGAAATTCTGATTTGGTAATCGTAATATGACTTTATATAACAAACCATCCATGCCCAATCATGCATTGCCTATTATAAGTAGCCCCTTCTGATCCTACATTATTAAGTTTTGTTTCCTAATGTGATTCTGGAAAAGGTAATAGAAGGGCAGCAATGATGAGCCCTTTGGCATGAGATCATTGAGCTATGAAGATAGACAATCATGCTGTGAGTGAATTGATGATGCAGGAAATAAAAGTCCCAAGTAAGCATATGGCAATGCAGAGAAGAGAAGGTGAATTTTATTACGCAGTTAAAAGAACGTTCAGTACCATGGAGATACTGGTGATTACTAACGGATCTGAAATGGAAGAGTGAAATTTGAGCCAACATGCATGTGGAACATTCAGAGCTTATAACAGCTGATGTAAAGAGATGCATTGGATAATCTTTCCCTTCATTTAAATTAACAGCATTTTTTAGAGTCATAGAGTCGTACAGCACAGAAACATTTTGTTTGACTTTGGCTCTGAATTTAATTATTCTTCAAATTTTCACTCACATCTTACATTTATTTGTTTTTTTTTAACGTCTCTTTTTATCCCGTGCACTTTTCTCTCTACATCTCTGAGAATGGAAGTTAATACCTGGTACAAGTCCATCAACGCTGATAACGGTAGTACAATTCTTCCTGCATTGCCTCATGTAAAGACTCCATTCATGTATACAAGGCAGTCTATCTCCTTGACAATACCAGTTTCCACGTAACAACTTCTGAAATATCTCACTTTATCCCGAAGTTAAAGATCCCCTGCTAAACTGCTGGACATGACCTTCAACCACATTTGTCCCATTTCCATTTTTTCTTCACATAAGTTTTAGGCGCACCCCATCCTTTAATCTATGCTATGGTCTCCACTGTGCTCACTTTCCATCCCGCCAGCCTCTGTATTTGCATTCAACAGATCATTTTCCTGCCATTTCTACCACCTTATAATTTCATAACCTAACATAATTTCATTCTCCAACCTCTGCAGGTCACTTGAGTCACTCTAACACCTATTTCATCTTCTCTGCTTCCTCAGGTACCTTCATAAGTAAGGTGAGGATCAATGCTGCCTGATCTATTGAATATTTGCAGAAATATCTGCTTATGTTGAAGTTAGACAATGCCCCTGGATTTGTCACTGCAAACAGAGACTTAGTGGAGATCTGTTGTAGCTATTTAATATTGAAGACTTGGAAAGCAAGCAATATCTGAGGTGATTGACTTGGGCAGAAATGGTGTCTGCAAACATAAATCAATAAAGAGAGACAGACAGTTATCAAACTGTGGAACAGCATTCCTTAGAAATTCCAGGATTTCATACACCTCCATGCCTACTATCTGAAGCTGAACTAAACGATTTGCAATTTCAAACTTCTATTTGAGTCTGAGCTGAGTTACTAATTCTGTATCTTCACTATTGTTTAACCTGTCTACTTCCACTTCGCAAAAGTCATTTTTCCCACACTTGCCTCAGCCCATTACTGTTGAAACCTTCCTCTATTTTTTTTTTGTTAACTCTGGCCTCAACAGTTCCAATTCTTTCCAAAGCAGCTTCCCATAATCTTCCACCTGAAAACTTGACATTATCAAAACATTGCTGCTCCTGATCTAATTCTTCCCCTACAACCCTCACAGTCCATCAGCTGACTACACTGGCCCCAAGTTAGGTAACAACTCCAATTTACATTTCCCATCCTTTTTTTCAAATCTTATATGGTTTCACCCCTCCCTATCTTTAATTGTCTACAACACTAAACCCTCCGAGATACATATGCATCTTCATTGCTGTTCAATTACTGAGCATCCTAATTTTAAGTATGCCACATGTTACCTGTGTCTGAAGATAGAGTCACAGAAATTAACAGCAAGGAAACAGAACCTTTGGTCCAACTTGTCCATGCCGACCAGATATCCTAAATAACTCTAGTCCCACTTGCCAACATTTGGTCCATATCCCTCTAAATCCTTCCTATTCATATGCCTAGGAGAAAGTGAGGACTGCAGATGCTGGAGATCAGAGCTGAAAATGTGTTGGTGGAAAAGCGCAGCAGGTCAGGCAGCATCCAAGGAGCAGGAGAATCGATGTTTCGATAATGAGCCCTTCTTCAGGAAGCCTCGATTCTCCTGCTCCTTGGATGCTGCCTGACCCGCTGCGCTTTTCCAGCAACACATTTTCAGCTCTATTCATATGCCTATCCAGGTGCTTTTAAATGTTGTAATTGGAGCAGTCTCCATCACTTCCTCTGGCAACTCATTCCATACCTGTACCCCTTTGTGTGAAAAAGTTGCCCCTTTTAAATTCTTCCCCTCTCACCTTAAACCTATGCCCTCTAGTTTTGGACAGCCCCACCCTGGTGAAATGGCTACATATCCTATTCAAGCCCTTCATGATTTTGTAAATCTCTGTAAAGTCACCCCTCAGAGAAAAATAGTCCCAATCTAGTCAGCTTCTCCCTACAGCTCAAACCCTCCAAACCTGGCAAATTCCTTGTAATCCTTTTCTGAACAGATGCCTGAACCTTTTTGTTATGAAATTTCTTCCCTAAATCTCGCAGATTCTTTCCATCTCTGTTCTCCTTTAAAACCATTCTCCCTGACCAAGATTTTCATCTTCTCATCAAATATTCTTTACTTGCTGGAGTACTACATTTTGTCTCATAAAGCTCCTATGAACCATGTTTTACTATGCTAATGGCACCATATAAGTGCAGCTTGGTATATCCCTTTGCAGTCTTCAGTCAAAGCAGGTTTCGAGGGTGTGAACTAGCCATACAGTCATCAGTCAAGATTTTAAAGCAAAAACTGAAAGAACTGTGGATGCTGTAAATCCAAAACAAAAACAGAAGCTGCTGGGAAAGCTCAGTAGGTCTGGTAGCCCCTGTAGAGAGTAGTCAAAGTTAATGTTTCGGATCAAGTGACCCTTCCTCAGAATTTTAAGATTTTAAAGTAATGGATTCTAATCATATTTCAGGATTTCCACTCCTACGTCCACATTTAAAGTAAAAACTTGTCATGCTGTCTTTCAACCATGTTCCAGTGCCTTAAACTAGATGTAGAATGTGAATTGTACCTCAACACACTTTGTTTAAGCAGTTTCTTTTAAAATTGTGCACCCAGGAGTTCTAATAGACAGTGTCGAACAGAAGTATGCATAGATTTAATTCTTTTAACATATAGTCTTATTCTGCATAGATGTTCGAGCAGTGGCTTTCAAAATGGCCAAAAACAGGTTAAATATTTTAAGCAGAGTTAAGCTCACTGAAAATGTCTTCCAGGTTGAATATGACATTATTGAACTCAACGTCAAATTTTTGAATGCGACCTAGTTAACTGGTGTACACCAGTGTAATGAATATTTTTGCATAATTTCCCACATGATGTAGAGCATAGCAGTTTGTGTTACTGTAGGTATACACCACCCGAAAGAGCAGACCTTTGGATTTTTCCTGAAGTGCTAAAAAGCTAAGGAACAGTTTCTATGGAAACAGAATGTTCGCTGAGAACTTCTTCGTTTCTACTCACTGCGTGCCATGTTTTATGCTTACCTGTTCCTGATGCAATATCATGAGAACTGCTTGGAACTCGTTTTAATGCTGGTTTCAATGGCTTCTGTGATCCATTTCGAGTTGGAGAAAATGACGACTCCTCAGTACCAATCTTTGGAGAAACAAAATTAGGTGTGTCAGAAATGCATGTATTAATAAATGAGACCTTGTTATTGATACCTTATAGATATTGATTCAAAATACTGTTCATTTTCATACATATAGTCACCCAACCGAGAGGTTAACATAGACATAATTTAGATGATACTAACATCACATTGCTAAATTCAAAATGTTACAGTATATTGCAACAACACAGCAAGCGAAACAGATTCAGAAGCTAAAACTGTTGAAATATGGTAAACAATGGGAAACATAAATCCAGAATGCATAACTTTTTTTTGTAGGCTGAATATTTGGCTTGATGATGGTGTCCTCATTGACTAATATTCCAGAGGCCCAGAGTACTGTATGGGGGCAGGTATTGTAATGGCTAACCACTGAAGCTAGTGCAATCTAAAGACTGCCAAATGTACATAAATGTCCTGCTAAGGACAAGTACATTTTATTTTGAAAGGAGATAAAATGAGAGATCCAGAGTACTTAGTAAGACAATAAAGCTACAAGATTCCATAGTTTTGAACAAATAGTAATATATTTTACTATGATTTTTCTGATTTGAGCTACAAACTGAAGTGGCGTTGAACACTTCTCTGCAGTTAAGATACCAAGAGAATTTTGAAAAATTCAAGTAGTGCCCAGTTTTAGCAGCATAAGACAATGTTCTTGTTGCAGCAGTGAGGTTGATACATTGAGTCAGAGTGGCACCAGGAATTTTGGATATTAAACAAAGTATACCTGACAACAGACCTTAGATTGATCGAAAAACAGTTTACCACAGATTTATTAATGCAGTGCAACCAGAGACATCAAGAGCCTACGACAATAAGACATCTCTCTCCATGTGGGTGAAAAGACAACCAAGCCAAAATGTTTAAAAGGAAGAATTCTAACAAGACAAAACATAGGTCCACTGGATCACCTTTCGAATCAAAGAATGGCCATCACTTTATAGAAAACAGCATGTATAATTGCTGAAAATTAAAGGAACGGAGATAATCGGGGCGGGGGTTGGGGGGGGGGGGGTGGGGGGGATGCCAAGGGGGCATGGTGGCTCAGTGGTTAGCCCTGCTGCCTCACAGCACCAGGGATCCAGGTTCAATTCCAGCCTTGGAACATGAAGTTTGCACATTCTCCCCATGTCTGCATGGGTTTCCTCCGCGTGCTCTGGTTTCCTCCCACAGTCCAAAGATGTGCAGGTCAGGTGAATTGGCCATGCTAAATTGCCCATAGTGTTAGATGCATTAGTCAGGGGAAAATGGATGTGGGTGGGTTACTCTTCGGAGGATTGGTGTGGACTTGTTGGGCCGAAGGGCCTGTTTCCACACTGTAGGGAATCCAATCTCAGTATATTTTAAACTTATTGTGGTTTGAACTTTTGATCTTCAGAATTCCGTTCCATGCTGATAGTCTTTCCAGTCATAATGTGTATGTAATACGTCTGTCTTTTATGTGTCTTATTAGTGAGTAAGTATGTGTATTTGGGTTTTTAAATGATGTATAGTTTAAATCACACAGTAGAAGATCAGTGATCCTTTCTTTTCTCTGGCATTTGAGAAAGCCAAGTGCTTTTTCCCTGGATAGCAGTTAGTGAGACAAATTGGTCACCTTGATGGTCTATACTTACATTTTATATACTTTGTGATGGTTTTTGGAACAGTGCTGCATGATTATCACCACATATCAAATATCAAATGCAATCAACACCGATTACTCAGATTTTTCAGCAACTTCCCAGATGCTAATTGGCATAGTGGGCCATTAAATCAAAGAATTCTTCACTTCCTAAATGGTGGTGGTTAACACTGCTGCCTCACAGTACCAGGGACCTGGGTTTGATTCCACCCTTAGGTGGCTGTGTGGAGTGTGCATGTTTCTCCCTGTGCCTGCATGGATTTCCTCCCACAGTCCAAAGATGTACAAGTTATGTGGATTGGCCATGCTAAATTACCCACAGTGTAGAGGGATGTGCAGGCTAGATGGATTAGCCATGGGAAATGTAGGGTTATAGGATGGGGTGTGGGTCTTGGTGGGATGCTCTTCAGAGGGTCAGCATAGACTCGATGGGCTGAATGGCCTGCTTCCACATTATATGGATTCTATGATACTTCAGAAGAGCTGGAGGAAATTGGTCAATCTCCCAGGGACTAACTGATCCAGAAACAAACAGTTATTCAAATACTAATCCAGGAACAAACATAGTTGGCCAACCAGCAAAAGATTTCATTGGGCTTCCTATACTTATAGTAGAACCCAGGCAGAAGAAAGAATTCAGTGATATTATTTCAATGACATAAGACAACTTCTTCATTTTATCAACAGAGGAAGTCAGAGACTTGACAGGACTGGTGGAAAAGTTCAATTCCTTGTCTCAAACAGAACAGTCAATTCCAGTGACAAAGAAAGAACTAGGTGAGCAACAATCTTTTAGTAACATGACTGATTGACTGAAATGCCTTCTTTGCCAGTCAAATAATCATAGAGGGCAAAAGATGATATGCAGTCTGATGAATAACTTGAGTGAGGTAAGCTGCAATTTGAATAAATTATACCAGACCAACAACAAATTCAGGACATAAACAAGAAAGTGAGACTGCTTGGTTTAACCATCCAGCATGTTGAAAAAAAAGAGAATGCCTCTTCAAGTCAGAATGATATTGTTTGGTTCAGAAATCTAGGCTACTACAAGGAAGACAGTATTTGTTTCAACACAGTTGTTTAACGGATGTTTGCACAATTATAAAGTTCTCCAGATGCTGTTTTGGAGCAAATGCCAGAGTTTCAGGGAAGAACTCCTAGCAAAAATACTTCAGGAGGTTAAAGATCCTACAGAGTCATAGACATGGACAGCACAGCTACAGACCCTTCAGTCCAACTCATCCCTGCTGACCAGACATCTTAAATTAATCTATTCCCATCTGCCAGCATTTGGCCCATATCCCTCTAAACCCTTCCTATTCATTAACCTATTCAGATACCTTTTAAATCTTGCAACTGTACCAGCCTTTACCACTTCCTATGGCAGCTTATTCCATACACCTTCTATGCACCAACTTCTATTTAAATTTTAGATTCCCTACAGTGTGGAAACAGGCCCTTCGTCCACACTGACCCTCCGAAGAGCATCCCACCCAGACCCATTTCCCTCTGACTAATGCACCTAACACTATGGGCAATTTAGCATGGCCAATTCACCTGACCTGCACATCTTTGGGCTGTGGGAGGAAACTTGAGCACCTGGAGGAAATCCACGCAGACACTGGGAGAATGTGCAAACTCCACACAGACAATCAATCACCCGAGGCTGGAATCGAACCCGGGTGTCTGGTGCTGTGAGGCAGCAGTGCTAACCACTGAGCCTCCATGCCGCCCCATCTATGTGAAGAAATTGCCCCTTACGCCCTTTTATGTCTTTCCCCTCTCATTCTAAACCTATGCCCTCTTGTTTTGGACTCTCCCACCTTGGGAAAAAGACCTTGGCTATTTACCTTATCCATGCACCTTATGATTTTATAAATCTCTATAAGTCACCCTTCATCCAGGGAAAAAAGCCCCAGCCTACTCAGCGTATCTTAACAGCTCAAACCCTTCAGCCCCAGCAACATCCTTCTAAATCTTTACTGCACCCTTTCAAATTTAACAACATCTTTCCTATAGCAGGGAGACAAGAATTGAATGCAGTATTCTAAAAGTGCCCTAACCAATGTCCTGCACAGTCTCTGGATAAGGTAATGGCCCAAAAATGTTTGAAATGAATATCCTCTCCCCGAAGAATAGTCAAGAGATAAAAGTTTCTCTGATGGAGAAATGACCCATGAATTAGAACCAAGGTCAACAGTCCTCAAGTGAATGATGTATTATTCTTGCACTGCTGGAGAGTGCATTCTGGGAAAATTGTGAAGTACCCAGATTGCCTGGCCTTGTGAAATCAAAAACCTGGATGGAAATGGAGTCGTGGTAAATGCCATGTAGTTGTCATATACGCATTGCATATAGTATTTCACAATTGAGAAATGCTTCGGGGGTATTTTGTGTTTTTATTATATTGCGTTCCACCTCTCTGAGGATGTCTCACTCATAGCCAGATGGTGAAGACTGTGAGTTCTACACTAGCCTTTGTGGGGAACATGTGTATTCTGTTCAGTCACTTGGATTCCTAGTAACTACCTGACTTATAATGCAGCTGCACTTATTGCTATCATGCGATAAACCATCTTGTTAATTAAGAACAGTGACTCTCCACAGAAGCCTCTACAGTTGTGTATCCTCTGCTACTGATCATTGGACAAACTCTAGACGAAAGTATAGAGGGATTAGGAGCTGAGAAAATTACTTGAACACTTTGCTCGAGGTCAATCCCAACCCTCAGATTAAGAAATTCAAATTTGATCTATAATCAGGAGAGTGAGACTGCAGATAAGGTTATAGGGACTCAAGAATGAGGTTTTGCAACTGCCAAACAGATACAAGGTTCTTGCAAGCTGTGTGGATGAAAATGAGAACTGCAGAGAAAGTGAGTGAAGTGACCACTGCACCTCAGTGCAGGGAGCCAATCAAGTTGGATAGGGATGTATGGAAATAGGAATACAGTTAGGGTTTGGGAAATCCAATAGCAGGATAGGCAATGTTTTCTGCAGCTGTGAGCATGAGGTTGCCTATCCATTGCTAGAGTTAAGGACTTCGTCTTGGGGCAGGAACTTGGAGTGGGGGAGGAGCGATCTAATTGCATCCACACTGGTAGCAAAGACATTGAGAGATCTGGAAAGAAGGGTGTGCTGAAAGAATTTGAACAGTTCAGATTAAATTTAAAAAGCAGAGCTTCCGAGGTAAAATTCTCAAATTTACGACCTTATCCACAGGCAAACTGTCAGAGGGTAATGACATCAAGGATTTATATGCGTGGCTCAAGTAATGGTGTGGGAGGAAGGCGATTCCACTCATGGTACAAGTTCTGGGGTTAAAGGTAGCTGTTCCAGTGGGATGGGTTTCACTTGAAACATGCTGGAACCACCACACCTCAGGCAAGGGGAGAGGTTGAGAGGGCGGGATCTTCATGGTAACCTCAGCTAGTCCAGGAATTGAACCCACGCTGTTGGCATTACTCTGCATCACAAACCAGCTGTCCAGCCCAATGAGCTTAAAGGCAAGAAATTGGAGGTAAGATTAGATTACTTACAGTGTGGAAACAGGCCCTTCGGCCCAACAAGTCCACACTGACCCGCCGAAGCGCAACCCACCCATTCCCCTACATTTACTCCTTTACCTAACACTACGAGCAATTTAGCATGGCCAATTCACCTGACCTGCACATTTTTGGACTGTGGGAAGAAACCCATGCAGACATGGGGAGAATGTGCAAACTCCACACAGTCAGTCGCCTGAGTCAGGAATTGAACCCGGGTCTCTGGCGCTGTGAGGCAGCAGTGCTAACCACTCTGCCACCGTGCCACCCACAAAGTTAAGAGTTAAGATTTATCAGATCAGGCACGAATGATAGAGCAGACTTGATGGCCTTAATGACTACTGCATTCCTCACTGATATTTCAATCTAATGTCTTATGGAATACAATATGGGAAACTGTGAGATCACACACTTTGGTAGGAAGAGTAGAGGCATAGACTATTTAGTAAATGGAGAGAAAATTCAGAAATCTGAAGGGCAAAAAGACTTGAGAGTCCTAGTTCAGAATTCTCTCAAGGTAAATTTGCAGATTGAGAGCGTAATTAGGAAGGCAGATACAATGTTGGCCTTTATTTCGAGAGGACTAGAATATAAAAGCAGGGATGTACTTCCAAGGCTTTGTAAGGCTCTGGTCAGACCACATTTAGAATATTGCAAGCAATTTTGGGCCCCATACCTCAGAAAGGATGTACTGGCCCTGGAGCAGGCCCAGAGGAGGTTCACTAGAATGATTCCAGAAATGAAAGGCTTAACGTGTGAGGGACGTTTGGGGACTCTGGGTCTATACTCAATGGAGTTTAGAAGCACGAGGGGAATCTAATGGAATACTGAATGGCCTAGATAGAATTGACACTGGGAAGATGCTTCCATTAGCAGGAGAGATTGGGACCTGAGAGTAAAGGAAAGGGGTCTTAGAATAAAGGGAAGATGCTTTAGAACAGAGACGAGGAGAAAATTCTTCAGCCAGAGAGTGGTGAATCAATGGAGTTCACTGCCACAGAAGGCCATGGAGGCCAGGTGAATGTAAGACAGAGACAGCTAGGTTCTAGATTGTCAAGGGGATCAAAAGTTATAGGGAGAATGGGTTTGAGAAACAGTCTCAATGGGCCAAATGGCCTAATATCTGCTCCTATATTTTATCGTCTTATGTTCAAAGCAAATAGCCTATAGTGTCACTTTAGCTGCTATAACAGACAAACTTAACTTAATATTAAATAATGAAGTTTAGAATCAGAAATGGTGGAATGAGATGGCAGGGAGGGAGGGAGGTATGTAGAAAACTAAACTAAAAGAATTAGGGAGATCATACTGAGTAAAGATATATTTTTCCTTCAATTTCTGAGTGTTATTCAAAAGTTATTGTTAGATTATAATCTCCTGAAAGAAAACCAGTCTATTTTGAATGACACTCATGATGTTTAGGAAAGGGATATTGGGAGCGCGGAGATTACCATAAAATGGAGTACTGAGTGATATTGTTTGCTCCATAGGTCATGGTTTTATTGAAATTAAATGCAATGTACCCTGTGTCTGGTGAACTTAACATGCAAACAGTTCATAACAGATCAAGGAAGACATGTTAAAAGTGATCAAACTTGAAATTCTACACAGACAAAAAGGAATATTTAGATTTGTGAAAAGCATCTGTCCTATTAGTGTCATATACTATACCGAATCAATTTCCATTCTAGTGGTTGATCAGTGTTATTCATGAATTATTACATAAGCTTGTCAAGCACCACAGTATTTTTTGTTTGATATCAATATATTTGTACTTCTTGTGTTAACATCTCCAGTTGGACATTTCAGTGAGTTATACAGCTGCCTCCCAATTCCACAATAGATTTATTTGGTAGCAATACATTCATCCAAGTAAAGAAATTTGCTGACACTGATGAAATAGTTTCCTGGCAGTGTGGGTAGAACAGAATAATTAAGAGCAAGGTAGAAGAATTGATTATCTATTCTAAGCAACAACACCCACCACAATGGAGGTGTTAGAATTTGGATTCAGTGACTTCTGACATGGAAAATGTATCAAAATTAACAAAATGTTCCAAAAATCATGCATCTTTCAATGAAGTACTTTTTGAACCAAAGTCGCTGTTGTAATACAATGTGGCAGCAAGTTATGCCAGAGAAGTCCTACCAATAACAACATGTTCTAAAATTATTAAACACAATATTGAGTCCTGAAGGCTGTCGTGTCTCTATGTGGAAGGTGAAATGTTGTTCTCCAGCTTGCATTGAGTCTTGCTGGAGCACTTCATCAGGCCTGGCATGGGAACACAGTGGTGTGTTGAAGTGTTAGACAACTGGAGCATCAGGGTCATTTTCTGGACATGATGTAAAGCGGTCACCTAGACTGCATTTCATATCCCCAGTGGACAGACCACATTGTCAGCAGCTAGCTAATCTCCATTACTGACATGGATTAAGAGATTAATGTTGAGTGACCTGCTAGGTGAATTCACTTGTTTGTCATTGAATGGGGATCTTTTATACTTGAAAAGGCAGGCACGATTTCAATCTCTGACAGAACAACATCTCTTCAGTACTGCACTGGAATGTCAGTCAAATTATCTTTTCAAATCATTTAAATGAAAATTAAGCACTCAAATGTCTGCCTTGGAGATAAGAGTGCTACCATTAAGTGTAAAATCCAAGGCTAGGTATCATCTTCATGTTCCACCTCTTACACTATCCAGAAGGGAGCTCTCAATTTGAATTAAACTTGAAATTCCTTGTTCACTAATCATGAGGAGTTTTTTTTTGCTGATAATTAAAGATGGAGTTGCAGAATGGCTGTTTTTTTAAAAACAGGATTTGACTAAATTTCAGTGCCATTGATCCTTACAATCTAAATAGTTTACTGCATTAAAAAAACCAAGATATGGTCAATGTCTGAATATTCACTCCAAGATTCAGGAGTTGCAAAATGAGGACAATTCCAGGCACCACAAACCCAACCAGGTAAAACTGTGTGACTCTGGAAAGAGCTGGGAGGATGTCACATGCAGAGGCGGGCAGGCTGGAAGGACTGTCTTTTACACTCAGGTTAAAATAAAGTATGGACCAAGTGTATGTACTTAACAAGAATTCCTACTCATTGCAAAAAAGATTCCAGCTCAGATAAATAATTATGAACCGTGGACCTGTAATTCTACATGTTAAAAACCCTGACCTCCTCACAACGCTCCCCAGCACACATACTGACACACAAAAAAATGTGTCATGGGTGGAGGGTAAGACTGGGAAGGCAGTTCAATAGTTCCTGTCCACAGATCTCACTGTGATTATCCTTTTAGCTTGTTATGACCTACGGCTTCTCAAATCTCCATCTCCTGGTATTTTCACTTGCCTGCAAAAGTATAGGGTGCCTGATTCACACTTTTACAGTTTCTGATTTATTGGTTAAGAGTCACAGCTCACAGGAACTGAGGAGGTAAAATAAGATGACTTTCTTTTTACTTTTTTATACTGCAGAGAAAATGACACCTCCTTCGTTTTCAGAGGTCTGATGGTTTCTGCCCAAACTTTCACACAAGCTGTTCTACTACTTGGGAGCCAATTGCTGGTAGAAGGTCTTTCTGATCAACAGCTGGTCACTATTACCAGACCAATCAACTACTTTTCGCCAGCTGAATCTCCCTGTATACATGTCTCCTAAATCCAACTCATCTGTAGTAACATCCTCACTGCTTGAACAAACACCAGTCCAAACAGCACTTAGAATGAGGGTTAGGCAACTTGCTTTTAAAATGTGCAGTGATCTTTTCCACTATCCTTGATTTTAAAGCAGTACCATTTCCATTTCTAGCCATAATAAAAATACAGAAAACCATGATGATATAGATTTACACTTACCTTTTGCAAAGATGCCTCATGACCATATCCAAAAGGGGTACGTATCTCACCAAGAAAGTTGCTAGCAGCGTTAGGCTTTCTGCCACCAGATCTAAACTGCACAAGTTGTGGTTTGGCCATCCTTTTTATCAGATCACTCCGATATAGTTAACTTTAACATGTGCAGTGGGTTCCATTAACTGCAGATGTAGAAATCAGAAACCTTCCCAATGATCCCCCTCCCTCTCTAACAAAAATGGCAGATGCCATGTTTGGAGACAGTACTACTGGATTTTGGTGGATACTACCATTTTTTGTAAAACGGGAGAGGATCTCTACCTGCGTGAAAATTCAGGCCTTGGTATCGGCTCTGTCTCTATCAACAGCATTGTCAATTCTGAGTAAGTAACTTGCGAGTTTAAGTCCCACTCCAAAGGCCAAGCATTAAAATCTAAATTGCCACTCCAGTGCAGTAGTGGGGAAGTGCTACATTTTCAGAGGTATCACCTTTCCGATAAGACATTGCGCAGATGCTCTTGGTGTTCTCTTAGGTAGGTGTAAATGATCTCATGGCACAATTTTGAAGAATAGGAGAATTAAACTGACCAATATTTACCACTTAATCCACAACAAAGAAATTGTTGATCTGGTCGTGACCACATGGTCATTTGTGGGAAGATGATGTGCACAATTGGCTTTAGTGCTTTCTATGTTACAACAACTTATATTTATTTGGCACCTTTAACATAAAAAAATTCCAAAGTGCTTCACTGGAACACACTAAGACACTATAATAACTACAAAGTGATTTTAGGTCAGATGAATAAAACCTGGATCAAAGAAATCAGATTTATGGAGTGATGTTAAAAAAGGAAAGAGAGACAGAGATGTGTAGGGAGAGAATTCAAGCGCTTAGAGGCCAGCCAATTAAAGGCAAACCAACCAATGATGCAGCCATTAAAAGTAAATACTCAGGAGTTCACAATTAGATCAGCAAAGGGGCCTTGGAGGGATTGTGGGACTGGAAGAAGCTAGAGATACAAAGAGATGAAACCACAGAGTGATTTTAAAACAAGGCTAAGAATTTTAAAACAAGGCTAAGAATTTTCAAATTAAGACTTTTTTTGACTGGTGGCGAGTTTAGGTTCATGCATATATTGGTAATCAGTGTTTTGGACTATTTTTATCCTTCTCACATGTTAGCATTTCTGAAAAAGCCAACACTTGTTTCCTATCTCTAATTTCATTGAGAAGGTGGTAGACAGCCATCAGTTTGAACTGCTGTAGTTCATCTAGTACAGGTTCACTCAGACTCTTAGACATGAAATACACTATATAAATACAAGTCACTTTCTTTTCTGACTTAAAATTAATGAGGGTATCTGTAAGGCGAGATCCAGAGATAAATGGATTGGTCCTACATGAATTATGAATTCAATGATCAAAAAGCTTCCTCATCTCTGCTTCAACCTCTCACCTCAAATCTGACCCCAGGATCATGCACATCTTTGATTCCTTCATCAATAATTCGGTGGCTATCTGCATCCATCTTCTTCTCGGTCTGAGCTTTCTCTTTCAGATAGTCCATCCTCCGCCGTCGACTCAACTGATTATCAATAAGAGTTTGCAACTGACTCCTTTCAATGGAGCCCAGTAGAATCATGGAATCTAAAGGCAAAAGCAGTTCCAACAATTCATTACATATTTACAGACTTGAACACTGAAACACACTTGATTAACTTCAACAATCTACACTTGTTAAGGTCAGACATCGGCAATCACCCACTTCCATGTTTTCACATTTGTTTTACCAACATAATCCAGCAGATAAGTAACAATGATTAAGATAAACAAAACAGATTATCTTAAAAGCCATTGTGTACAGAGTGCCTTGCAATTGTTAAATGAAGATAGAAAGGTTTTACTTCATTCAGCTGTAAGTTAGAGCATACCATATTCAAAAAGGAAATGAACATTTACTTTAAAGTACAGAATATTTCCCAGTATTACTTTGTGCAATGGTAAGACTACTTCCAGCTGGATAAATCTTATACCAAAGAAAGATTATAATACAGGAACTCTGCAATCACATTGTTCAATTTTCAAAACTGGATAGGAGTTCATAGCAAAAAGTATGCAAACTGCATATGTTGGAAGCAACAGTCATCTGTTTTAATTTGGAATATGAAGTTGATTAATCAATGTCACAGTTAAGATTGTACAAACTGCTAATCTGCAGAGCTAAGGAATTGCTTTGTTTACATTCATCAGTGGATCTGCTTGTTTACCTTCTCGAACCGTACCAACAGTGATTTATGAAGTTAACTACTAGTCTGCAAAATCATTGTTCTATTAAATTATTTAAAGGCTTCTGATCCTTGCCCTATGCTTGCAGTGTATTGCCCACCAAGCTACAAATAACTAATTGTCTCGCTCTATAACGGAGAGAGGTGCCTAGTCATAGAAACAGTAGAACAGGAGTAGGCCATTCAGCCATTTGGGCTTGCTCTGACATTCAATATAATCATGGTTGATCATCCAACTTAGTGCCCTGTTCCTGCTTTCTCTCCATACCCTTTGATCCCTTTAGCCCTAAGAACTATATTTAACTTGTTTTTGAAAATATTCAATACTTTGGCCTCAACCACTTTCTATGTTAGAGAATTCCAGAGGCTCACCATTCTCTGGGTGAAGAAATTTCTCTTCACCTTAGTCACAAATGGCCAATTCTATATCCTTAGATGTAACTTCTGATTTTGGACTCTTTGGTCATTGGAACCAACCTTTCTTCATTTCCCCTGTCTGGTTCTGCTAGAATGTTATAGTTTCTATGAGATTCCCCCTCTCATTCTTTTAAAATCCAATGGACATAGATCTAAACAACCCAGTCTGTCTCCATATGTCATTCTGACATCTCAGGCATCAGTCTGGTAAGCCTTTGTTACACTCCCTCCAAAACCAGAAAATCCTTATTAAGGCAATGAGACCAAAACTGCACACAATACTCCAGTGTGTGGTTTCACCAAGGACCTATACAACTGCAGCAAGACATCCCTACTGCTCTACTTGAATTCTTTCCTATGAGGGCCTATGTACCATTCACCATCTTCACTGCCAGCTGTATCTCCATGTTTATATTCAGTGATAATATAGAAGGACAACCAGGCCTCACTGCACCTTCCCCTTTTCCCCAATCTAATCTTTTTCAGATAATAAATCATCTTTGAGGTTTTGCTACCCAAAGTTAATTGCTTGTCATTTATCCACATTATACTTCATCTGCCATGCATTTGCCCAGTCACTCAACTTGTCCAAATCACACCGAAGCATCTCAACCTTCTCCTCATAGTTCACGCTCCCATCCAGCTTTGTGTTGTCTGCAAACTAGGCGATATTACACTTAATTCTCTCATCTAAATCATGCACATATACTGGAAATACCTGGGGTACAAGCGCTGATCCCAACGGTATCCCACTGGTCCCTGAATGCCATGTAGAAAGTGACCTATTTATTCCTACATTTTGTTTCTTGTCTGCTAACAAGTAGTCTATCCATGTCAGTACACTAATCTCAATTCCATGCACTTGAAATTTACATGCTAATCTCTTATGTGGTACATTATTGAATGTCTTTTGAAAGTCAAAGGAAACCATATTCATTGGCTATCCCTTATGAACTTAACTAATTACATCCTCAAAAAATTCCAGTAGATTTAGAGGGAAATCAGTAGGGCAAAAAAAGGGACATGAAATAGTTTTGTGAAATGGAGTTAAGGAGAATCCAAAGGCTTTTACAAATACATAAAGGACAAAAGGTAACTAGGGAGAGAATAGGGCCCCTCAAAGATCAACAAGGTGGGTTTTGTATGGAGCCGCAGGAGAGGGGGGAGATACTAAACGAGTATTCAGTGTTTACTGTGCAAAAGGACATGGCAGAGAATATAGGGAAATAGATGGTGACATCTTTAAAATTGTGCATATTACAGAGGAGGGAGTGCTGGATGTCTTGAAACACATAAAAGTGGATAAATGCCCAGTAGCTCATCAGGTGTACCCTAGAACCCTGTGGGAAGTTAGGGAAGTGATTGCTTGGCCTCTTGCTGAGATATATGTATTATCAATAGTCACAGGTGAGGTGCCGGAAGACTGGAGGTTGGCCGACGTGGTGCTACTACTTATGAAAGGTGGTAAGGACAAGCCAGGGAACAACAGACCAGTGAATCTGACGTTGGTGGTAGGCAAGTTGTTGGAGGGAATCCTGAGGGACAGGATGTACATGTATTTGGAAAGGGAAGGACTGATTAGGGATTGTCAACATGGCTTTGTACGTGGGAAATCATGTCTCACAAACTTGACTGAGTTTTTTGAAGAAGTAACAAAGGACTGATGAGGGCAGAGTGGTAGATGTGATCTATATGGACTTCAATAAGGCATTCAACAAGGTACCCCATGGGAGACTGGTTAGCAAGGTTAGATCTCATGGAATATATGGGGAACTAGCCATTTGGATACAGAGCTGGCTGAAAGGTAGATGACAGAGGGTGTTGGTGGAGGGTTATTTTTCAGACTGGAGGCTTGTGACCAGTGAAGTGCCACAAGGATTGGTGCTGGGTCCACTACTTTTTGTCATTTACATAAATGATTTGGATGTGAGCATAAGAGGTATAGTTTGTAAGTTTGCAGATGACACCAAAATTGGAGGTGTAGTGGGCAGTGAAGACGGTTATCTTGGATTACAACAGGATTTTGATCAGATGGGCCAATGGACTGAGGAGTGGCAGATGGAGTTTAATGTAGATAAATGCGAGGTACTGCATTTTGGAAAGCAAATCTTAGCAGAACTTATACACTTGATGGTAAGGTCCTAGGGAGTGTTGCTAAACAAAGAGACTTTGGAATGCAGGCTCATGGCTCCTTGAAAGTAGAGTTGGAGGTAGATAGGATAGTGAAGACAACGTTTGATATGCTTTCCATTATTGGTCAGAGTATTGAGTACAGGAGTTGGGAGGTCATGTTGCAGCTGTATAGGACATTGGTGAGGCCACTTTTGGAATATTGTGTGAAATTCTGGTCTCCTTCCAATGGGAAGAATGTAGTGAAACTTGAAAGGGTTCAGAAAAGATTTACAAGGATGTTGCCAGGGTTGAAGGATTTGAGCTATAGGGAGAGGTTGAATAGGCTGGGGCTGTTTTCACTGGAGCTTCGGAGTCTAAGTGGTGACCTTATAGAGGTTTATACAATCATGAGGGGCATTGATAGGATAAATAGACAAAGTCTCATTCCTGGGGTGAGGAGTCCAGAACTCGAGGCATAGGTTTAGGGTGAGAGGGGGAAGATATAAAAGAGACCTAAGGAGCAAACTTTTCACACAGAGCGTGACACGTGTATGGAATGAGCTGCCCGAGGAATGGTGGAGACTAGTACAATTGCAACATTTAAATGGTATCTGGATGGGTATATGAATAGGAAGGGTTTGGAGGGATATGGGCTGGCAGGACGAGATTGGGTTGGGTTATTTGGTTTGCATGGTCGGGTTGGACTGAAGGGTTTGTTTCCATGCTGTACATCTCTTGCTTATAACAAGATCTGGAAGCTATTCTTCCTGCAAAAGGCACCTGGACCAGTGTATAGGATGGGAGCATGAAGATGAGTAGAATGGTGTTTGCATGGCAATTGAAATAGGAAATATAGAGGTTTTCCTGCAGTTAGAAATGAGGTATCACATAGGAACATGGCACACTAAACGCCATCATTAAGTTGGTGTCATTGGTGAACAATGATCACCTTGAACAATGATAATTTTTAGCTTTTTCCCTTTCAGTTCAAGTTTCTCTCTGTCATTATCTACAGGACTTCATAGGTCACACAAAAGCTGCTGGGGGAGATGGTCAATGCCTCCTCAGAGGAGATTGGACACACTGAATGAAGCGCCATTATACAGTAGACAGGCATCTTCTACTGGGCTACGTACACAAACCTCAGTGGGCCGCCAAGAGAAGTTCTGGATTTCTCACATGGTGAAGTACACATCACGATTAGGAACTGCTGCTCGAGACCGGGATGACAATGGGCAGTCCTTGTCAGAGAGTGCAGGACACTTTTGGATACAGCTGCTGTGTCCTTCAGGGCTGGGGTTCCATGGAGCAGACAATTCCAGGGTGACAGCAGAAAAAGTGTAAACTTCTGTCACCATTTTGAGAGTCTCAGTTTGCCACTGGGAAAAGGTTGGAGGACCCAGTCTCTAAAATACAATAGTATCCCTGAAAAGTGAGGCCAGCAATTGGAGATAAGTCAGCCTTCACTGATGACCTGCACACTAAACATGTCTCTCTAAACATTTATACAGGACAGGTAGAAAGTATTATTTTGGGAATTCAGTGCCTCATTGAACTGCAACAAAATGTTCTCCAGTTCTAGGCCAACAAGGACTTACAGGTGGACCATGAAAGGGAAGACCTTTGATTATTTCTTCCGTTGCTTCTCCTCCCACCTTCATTCAGAGTCCCCCAGACATCTGCAGTCCTGATGTCAAAGTCTGGCCCTGCCCGAGTGTACGTAAGTTAGTTTTTTGTGGGGACTTTATGGGTCTCAAACCCAGGAATGTCAGCTAAGAGTACAGGAATGAGCAGTCCGTCTCTAGCTCAGCTGAATCCATAGGGGTCATACTGTGTAGCAGTCACAGGAAAAAGAAGGGAAGGACCATACAGTTTCTCTGGGAAATCACTTCAGTGTTTAGAACTCTGACACTGTCTCAGTTTCATTACCAGTGAGCCATAAACTTTATTTCAAGTCTGTTCCTCCTTAACCTGCCAAATGGCAACAAAATTAAGAACTTTTTTGTACTCAACACTGCAATCCGCAAAGCAGGGCATCTTAAAAATCAATACAGTAATTTGGATGAAAGTCTCTTTTTCATCACTGAATTGTACCTTTCTAATCTAGTACTTGTAACCTTGGCCCTTCGCCTTAGTTTAAATCAATGTGGTCTGTCATCACTTGTTCCCCAACCAGAAGAAAGGTTGTTCTCTATCTCCTGCTGAAAACCACGGTCATTTAAAAAGTCTTCATTACATCTTCTCCAAGCATTTTCTGTTGCAGGGGAATTATTCCAAGAGGCGATTCTTTGTTCCACCTGGCAGGCATCCATTGAAATTGGCTGGGTATCTTTCTACCGATGTTTTGAGTGGATTCTGCTGGTTTCATTTTCAACCTCCAAATAAGTGTTCCACCTGAAGTTGGGGGAATCCTTCTTTAAATATGGAAAATGGAATTTAATGTGTAATTATCATATATGGGAGGATGTTAGCCTGAGAACAGGGTGAAAAAAGTACTTTTTGTTCTGATTTTGCTTGTAGAGATGGAGTAGGGGTAGGAGTGTTCCTCCAAGACCCACAGGGAACACCTGTCCAATGACCCACCCTATTACTAGTGACTGGTTTTTTTTCACCTTCTGGCAACATCCTGCTGTCTGAAACTCAGTCCTGTCCTTTCAGTGGCAGTTGCTACTTGCCCTTTTCAGGTGGGCACCTGAATTCTGGACATTAAAACTTTCCAAGCTTCATGCTGCCAAGGCTACGGGCATTTGGCTTTCTCTTCACCCCTATGTCCCTCACCCACCAACCGAGTTCCACTCCTGGTTAAAATTTAGTCTCTGAAGATTCCACTCAACTTGAAATTTCTCCTAATCATAGTTTCCCTTTCTTGGCTTCCCATCATGGTAAATCACCATCTTTTCTGAATAAGCTACCAATAATTGCATGCTGTATTTTGTGGTCTTACCAATTTTATGCATGAGTTTTGAATTTCAGCTTTACTGTTGACCTCAATGCCATTACTTCGACGGCATAAAATAGTTGATTCATTAACATCAGAAAGGATACCCTGTGCTGCCATCTGTACTTAAAATGTAGCTTGTACCCTGACAATTATTAAACTCAAGAATTATACCCCCTTCACTTCAATCAACTATCAATTATAGGAGACAGGGGGTTTCTAATGGCAGTTCAAGGTTGAAGTCCTGCTGAGGTGAAAATTTATCACACCCCCTACCCCCGCCATTGGCTTCTTGTAGGTCAAGATTGAGCTCTTGTAACTCACTTCAAACTTATACCGTCTCTATTTCCACAACAACCTAAATTGCCACAGGAGAAGAAAGCTAGAGAACAGCTAATCACACCTTTTGTGCAACCAATTAACTACCCATTGTTTCTTCAATCTGGTCCACAGTGAAAGTACCAAATAAACAACTTTAAATAGCTCCCACTATTGAGCAGGACTAGATTAAAAAAACAAACTGAAAGTATCATAAAATACATAAACGTTGCTTGTTAAGTATAATGATGCCAAAAGAGCTCCACTGTTTACAGAACTGAACACAAATTAAGAGGCCAGCAAATGGAACTATTGGATTTTACTTACAGGGATAATTTTAGCTATTGTTATTGCATAGAATCAGCAATGTCAAAACCACTGATCATGCATGTGGCCATAGTCTAACCAGGCTATAGGGCTACTCTCTCATTAGAGACAGAGACAGAGACAGAGAGAGAGAGAGAGAGAGAGAGACTGGTAGTGATTTAATCTGAGGGCCGCCATACCTCAGGCGAGGGGAGAGGCTGAGAAGGAGTGTCCCCCACAGTAACCTCAGCCAGTGATGGCAAACGAATCCACGCTGTTGGCATCACAGCATCACAAACCAGCGGTCCAGCCAACTGAGCTTAACGGACCTCCACCACGACCCATACTCATTACATGAGATGATATCACAGGCATCAGAGCATATAGCAACCAGGTCATTCCAAAAGTTCAGTGCCAAAACTTAGTATCATCCCCCTAGCATTTTAGGTAAAAACGTACATGCGGCATGGATTTTTGCTCTGTACTATAAAAGATTTTTAAGGTTGATTTCACAGAAAGAACAAGTTTCCTAGGTAACAAAGCAAAAAATTCTGAAGCTGCTTAACTTTACTTCAAATAAAGAGCTACTATTAAATCTCCAATTTTGTGTCTTTTAACATCTATTCTGAACAAAGGTGATTTCCAGATTGACAAGTGTGGATAATGATCCTGTCGATGAACTCCACTTTTTGAAAGAATGTTAGAGCAAACCAAATTTACACCCAAAGAAATGCAATTAGTCTGAATTCATACCCTGGAGTTAAAGCTCGACTCTTTTAGCACAGAGAAGTATGCCTCATTCTTAAGCATATGTCACAAATTATTAAAGTCTATTCTTCTTACCTGCTGACTCAACAAGAGGAAGGTGTTTGAGTTTTGTGCAGTGAAGGAGATCTTGCAGGTCTCTATACTTGCAGTTTACAATGACAAAGTGGATGTCTCTTACCATTATGTCTTCAACACGGATGTTATATTTCCTTAAAAAAAAGGTATTTCAATAAACAACAGTCTGTTCAAAACAGTATTCTCTCTGCTTGAAATCAACAGCATTCAGCATGTTTATATTTGGTGACAGCAAAACTAAGGCACTGAAAATTGTTTCATGATATACATTATTTTAGTGTGTTTGTCTGAATTTCCTCTCTATTATAACAAAGCATTACCTTAAACTGGCATTAGGCTGCTTTTGACTGAATTTAGGGAGCGTTGCTTTGTGTAGATTTAGAACTCTCTCCAGCCAAAAAGTGATATATTTTCAAATGTGAGATCAATAGGCCTTTTTTTTTAAAAAATTGGGTATCAATAATTATTAAGGCAAACAAAAAGAGTTAAGATACAGATCAACCATTATTGGAACTGCAGAACCGGGTCAAGGGTTAACAGGTTTGTTTCCGTACTCATATTATTTGCTAAAACATTTCAGGTGCAAGACAGACTCAGACTCTGACGGATGGCCTGTGTGAAATCCTACTGGTGAATTTATGGGGCCCATTTTCAGATGTCTTGGCATGACCCCAAAAGGCAACAGTTTCCTGTTGGATCAGTCTCTTCAAACTGAGTTCCCAGCATACAGGGAAGGTACTAGGTCTGACCCTTTCAGGAATTCTTTAGTGTATGCTGCCAATAAAGTCAAGTAACTTTCCTGACTTCACTGGCATTCCAATTCCCCTATTCTCCTGTACCTGACTCCAACAACCCCTTCCCTTTCCAGAATTTTGACAAGCGTACTGCTTGTGAGGCAGAGGCCCCTAAATTTATTCAATCTCATTGGGTAAGATGCGAATAGCAGTGTAGCCAGTGCCTGCAACTTACTCTTAGCATTCACATGAACCTAGAGGGTGTATTCCTATACATGCTCAGGCCACTTGGGTAGTAGTGCCTGCCTGCCGTGAGGAAGAAATGACTAGACTACATGTTACCTCATAGACCCATATCCCACAGTATTATTTTAAGGATGTACACTAAATAGGTTAATGCTGGATAAGGAATGCGAAATGAATGTCTTAAGGGTTTATTTGGGAAGTTAATAGTATGGAATTCAACCCTTGAAAGTTTTGACAGTTCCCTTTTCCCAGAATTTGGGTCACCTGATGTACATCACCTGCACATTTTGTCATTGATACTGCTATTACTGATAGTCAGGATACAACTAGTCATTCATTATATTCAAGTGGAATTATTGAACTTTAATTCTGACACGTAATAACATTTCCTGAAATAATCAAACAAAGCAAACTACTGTGGATGTTGAAAATCTGAAATAAAAACAGAAAACTCAAGAACTTCTCAATGGGTCAGGCAGTATCTGTGGAAGGAGAAAGAGTTAGAGTTTCAGGATGAGATGATTGCTGACAAAAGGTCACCCTGACCTAACACCTGAAACCTGCTTCACTCCAGATGCTGCCTGACCCACTGAATATTTCCAGCATTTCTCCATTTTCTTAAAAAAATTCAATCACTACTCGCAGCATTTGGCAACAGATAACTTTATGGTTTGTTAACCTATTTAAAAATCTATTTATGTCAGTATACTTATACTTCTGACATGGATATCTTTAAATCAATTAAATATCATAACATAGGTACCAAGTACAAAGTGCAAATAGCACAGATTTAATCATCAGAAAATACCAGTAACATGTTGTTTACTGCTTTACTTTCAAAACAATATGGGACTGAATTCTCACTCTCACAGAGGTGGGTGTTTGGGGGTGTTGGTTGGGGTTGGGGGGACTTAGCATTCTAGCCAGGTTTTGAGGCTATCCCCATCCAACTGGTCCCTGCTGAAGCCGCAAATCATCCTGTAATTTGCTCTACCTCTACAATGGTGGACGAGTTGGTAAATTTATGTTTTAACTTAAACATTTTTAAAGTTGCAGACAGGACACCTCAAGATAAAGATTCCTCTCTCTCTCCTACCTAAATGATAGCTGGAGCTGGGTGGCCTCCTATTGGTCTCCAGTTGTGAGAGGTCAGATACCACCTATAACTGAAAAGCAAGCATATCCTGTGGACACTAACTGCCCAGTCTAAGAAATCTCTGCCTGGGGACTGGTGCAGGATTGTAACATTTTAACCAGGCAGGCATTATCTTTTTGTGATAGCATCTCAGATTTAAATTTGATTGACACAAACTGTTCATTACAATATAATCCACTATATGTTTCCTCATATGGTAGCTCCTTAACTGAAGCCTTAAACTAAAGATCCGACCTTCATTGATAAGGAATTCATGATTTTCCTGGCTCCCACTTAGCTGAAGCTTTCTTTCCTGACAGGTCTTATATATTGCTCTCTCTTTGGTTAGCTTCCTCTCACCTCTTTACCCCAGCCCATCTTGCAGCCTCCTGCTTCCACATCCTTCTTGCAGCTCCCTCCTCCCCTGCCTGGCCCTGATCTGGTAAAAACCTTGAAAGGACAGCTCCCAGCAAAAACTGCAGAAGGCCCACTACTGGCATCCCAGGCCCCAGCCAAACGAAGCGTTTGTTGTAAGCTTTTGAGCTGCAACCACAGGAAAGAACCTCCTAAGATCAAAGAGGCAGCTCATCACTCATTCTGCCCATTCTACGAAGCGGGATAATTTTCCTTCTACTTATTGTCCTGTGATTGCATTTTCCAGGGTGTTTTAGGGAAGTTTTGGATGAATTCATTCTCTGGCCCTCTCCCTAGTGTATTTTGAGTCTTGATATACAGATTAGTGACAGCAACAAATGTTCAGCACAATGTTCAGCTGACAGTTCACACAGCTTTAGGTCATGTCAAGGGTTTTAAGAGATTACAAATCACTTATGGAAAGCTAAATACAGAAAACCTTCAAAGAATAAAGAATGGAACTCAGATAATTCCAGGCCGAGGGCTGCTTGTGTTCAATAGCTCCACTAGATTTAATAGGTATTTACAGTATGAGCAGATAATGTTCAAGATTATAATGTAGTTATATATTAAAAACAAAATATACCATTATAACATACATCACAATGTTCAGGAAAAGAAGTACTTCTTGTTGATGAATAAAATGTTGTTTGAAGTCAGTCTTTCCATATGCTACACTACAGACATGCCAAACACTGAACAAAAGACTGTGTTTGTGATCAAATAATCATTCAATAATACCACTTTATCAGTTTATTTGGAATACCAAGTGAAACTATACATTCCTGTTCAGATGATGGAAGATTTCTCAGCAGAAAAGACAGGAAGGCTACCCAAATATTTAAGTGGTGGTCACTAAACTTTAGAATTGAATAGACATTTGTTTAAACTCTGCCTCGTAAAGCCCATGGTTAGAGAGGTACTGGAAATGCACAGCAGGCAAGGCAGCATCCAAGGAGCAGGAAAATCAACGTTTCAGGTAGGAGCCCTTCATCAGTCCTCATTTTTGCCTCGTAAAGACCATTTCTACATTTTTGTGATTTTTAAAACTGTAGGCTGAAATGAGAAAGAAATGCTATAAACCAGTGTTTTCAATTGGTCATGTTTTGAAAAACTGGCAACCTGACAGATTTGTTGAGCATTGTGTAAACAGCTGTTTGAACTCAAGTGGTTGCAGATGAATTGGAGCAGATAGTTTGTGTATAGACATAGCTGGGCAGCAATTTATGGACTGGTTTATGGACTAGTGATCAGTTATCTGTAACTGAACAATCTGAGGACAAGATAGAAAGCGGTGTTTTGACCTCCATCAGCTCAGAAACAGTGTCTCTGTTCTCTGCAGTCAAAACCCATTTTAAATCTGAAGAAAACCAGTTCATCTTTTCTTCAGCAGTTGTAAGCTGTGACTTTTAACTGAGAAATTAGAGATCTTTTATCAGCGATCCAATCACCTTATATTGTTTGTAAACCAGTGGATGCAGCCAAGGAAAGAGGAAAAGGGATGTTTTGACCATCATAAGAATCATCTTGGCAACCCTTGAATAGGAACTACCAAACTGCCTTCAAGGTGTGTGCCTGTGCGTGTGTGTGTGTGTGTGTGTGTATATGTATATATATATATATATATATTAAAAAAAAGGGGATTAGAGATTAAATTTGTAGTGCTATACACTAACTGTTAGCAGTTGGATAAAGCCCAATTATCTTGAAAAAAGTACAGAAACCTGATGCATGCTTTCTATCCATTTGGATCCATAAATAAGGCAAATTGGGGAATTCTGTGCACTTATTTTAAAATATCTTTAGCTTTTGTGACAAGTCCAGGAATAGCAGGGCTTGATTTCCAGTGTGTTACCTCAGTGAATCGTGACAGCCTGGAATTAATATGATGCAAAATAATAGGATGAAATAACATGGTGCTCAATTGTTTTCCATTCTGTGTCCAAGTCAGTCCACATGTGGTCACTGAGTCATAGAGCCTGAGAGATACAATCCCTTATTTGTTCTTTAGGTTTAAACATTCAGAAGTTAATGCAAAGTAAATTAGCCAGACACTTACTAGCTTAGATAATCACCACTTCCAGTTTGATTAATCATGCTTTATTAGAAGTAGGTCCATAGATATTTTTCACTGTCATATGTTTCTGTCACCATTTGAAAGATTGTACTTTCACAAACTAATATATTGGATTTTAAAGAATATTTTAATTTTTCAGAGGGAGTCAATAAAGTACCGTACAAGTGGTTGTTACACAAGAGCAGGGCTCATGAGATTAGAAATAATAGAGTAGCAATGAATAATAATTGGCTTGTGTGTGAGTAACAGAGGCTGGGATTCTGTCACAATGAAGGTCTCATCCACCAGTTGAGGAAACAGCAGAGGATTCCTGTCAGCTCCACCGAGGGTAGTGGGGGATGGAGAGAGTTGTAGGAGGGGGAATTGATAAAATGAAATAACAAAGACACACAGATGATCACTGCTGGAGTTTCAGCATGGTTGAGGCAGGTATGGGGGAGGGTGGATGGGGAAGTGGTGGCTGGACATTAGTGGTCCATCTCGGCTTGCACCCCCATCCCCACCACCACACCCTCCCCTCAAGTACCAATCGGCTCATAAATGAGAATGATTAACACCTGTCACCAGGAAACTGGCACAGGGTTTCTTCTTCAATTAAGATAAAGTCTATTGCCATGTTTCCCACCATAAGAGATTTCGTTAAGTCCAACTCAGAAGGTAGGATTAAGTAGGTCACTCTTGGGTTAGGAGGCTGAAGCAGTGCTGGCAGAATCAATGCTTGGGCCTCAGCTAATTCCAATTAACACCAAAAGTTTAGATGCTGCAAATACGCAGTCTGACAGCATTTATGGAGAGAGAAAGGGTCTTCCCGTTTTCAGACTAAGTTTGAATGCAGCAGTGATTAATTAAGAGAAACCTCCCCCCAATTATTATGAGGAATCCAGCCAGATCTTTTGCCATATAGGCAGCTGATTGGTGTTTGAAAGGCTTTCAACCATATCAGGACCTCGACTGAGGAAGTGCTAGCTGTCAAAAGGTGCCAACCGATCAGAGTTAGGCAGCTCTAGCACGTGACAGTGCCAAGGAGGAGGCTGTAGCTACTGTTGTACAACACCTTCAGTGCACTAGGTGGAGAAGTTACCACAGGAAAGACAAGTGAAATTAGGAATAGAGGTCGCACGGGTTAAGGGATGCAGGTAGGAGATGGTAATAGGGTCTGAAGCAAGTTTGACAGAGTTTGGCTTGCAACCATCCTCCTGCCCTCTGTCGAGTCTCTGGATTGTGCATGGATTATTGCAGAACAAAGGATACCATCCAAGCCCCCTTCCCCAGTTGACTGCCTATCCACAATGGGTAACCCTGTCAGGGAGGCTAGCACTCTCTGTACCAACTGAAGCTGAGATAATTGCAGTCGATGCAGGAATAGGCCATCAGGTCATTAATTGTGCTTTTAAGGTCTTCAGTCAATAGTAGGACAGGGAGGCCAAGTTTGGGCTTTCTAGAATTTAATGTCGTTAAAGGGCAGTAACATGTTGTGCTTTCATTATACCATTATCCCACGTAAGTAAATTTCCTTCCTGCCTCCGGGATCAACAGCCCCCAGTACTGGTTTTCGCCCCATGCTTTAGCTTTTAATGGGATATCCGTTCTGATGAAAGTTTTTCATTAATTTTCGTTCATTTAGAGAGAATACCACACCCTTTTCAGTTCCTCTGCATTACTGAGTTCCCTTATCCCTTGTGTAATTCTGGCAAATCTATACAAGGCTTGGAGATCTTTCTAAAATGTGATGTTAATGGACACGAAACCCCACTTGAGGCATGATCAATGACCTATAATAGTTTGTCATAGCCTCTTTATGTTGTCCTTATCCAAACCTCATTTCAAAACTGTTGATGTTGCTTGCAAAGATCAGCTTATTTTCTCAATATAGTCCCAGAACTAAAAGATTTCCTTTGATGGTGTCACAGTAGCTATGTCTTTTTTGTATCTCTGCCCAGAAAATCCTGTCTCCAAAACTTTCAAGGTAATAATATTTGAGCCACATTCTGAACAACTAACCAAAATAAATTTCTTCCATCTACGAAAAAAAACAGCTTATGCTGGGTAATTCTTATTGGTTACTTAGCAACAACATGAGTGCTTTTGGATAGAAGGCAGTAATACATCTACTAGAGACAGTCTGTTAAACAATACAGTTAAGTGAAATGGAATCACTCCTCGAATAAAGAAACAAAACACTTATCGTAGTAAAACAATATGGAAACAGCATTGGAATATTGAAATTGATTTAGTAACAAACACTAGCAAGCTAATACATTTTGGTGAAATTAGTAATACTACCTCCATAGGCTTGTCAACGCTGTTGATCTAATAGTTAGCCAAAAAGTTAATTTAGCAATATTCTGCATGAGGGATTTCACTATTTAAGGAGCAGGATCTTCCTAGGCCATTATTATAATATCTATGGTGAGAAATTTGGGAAATCAAGTAAGATATCCAATGAAGCCCTTCTCCACATCAAGAGCAAAAAGTTGCATTTTCAGGCCAATCTTGGACATTGGGCCAACATTCTCACTAGTGAGTGGTGACAGGCCTATTAATGGAGATTATCGATCATTATAATCCTCATTAGTATACCATTCTTGCACCCACTAGGTAGAAAGTAAATGCTGAGAACTCATGACGTGTAAATCGGAGGGTTCATGTGCTTCAAGCACATGGCCATATCTCAAAATCTAAGAGAAGTAGGCTCAGTCAAGCCCAGAAGACACTCTTCATTTAGCAGATCAAGTCAAGGGTAGTCGGGCAGCTGGTCTAGGTGGTCAGTGTCAGGGGTCTGTACCTTCACAATCTGGGGAGTGGGCCAATCAGTTTTGTGGGTCCGGCGCAACCAGTCTGGGGACTCATGGTAACATTATCAGGGAGCTGTACACATAGCAGTCAAAGGTCTAGTCACTCATTGTTTGAGGTTGTCAGTTAAGGCATGTTCCGTCCTGGGAGTGCATCTACTAAAAGTTAGGGGGGATTATCAGGGGCCAATTGAGATGGAGATTGGGGAACTTTGTTGTGAGGGTTGGAGTTATAGTGCTGGGATGCAGAGGGGAGTATAATACTGAGGGCGGTGGGGGCAACTCAATGTTTTAGGGGAGGCGATAGTGCAGCGATATTGTAACTGGTTCTAATCAGAGAAGCAGGTAATGTTCTAGGTACCAGGGTTTGAATCCCACCATGGCTAATGGTAAAGTTTTGAATTCAATGAAAATCTGGAATTAAAGATCTAATGATGATCATGAAACTTTTGTCAATTGTTATAAAACTTTGACTGGTAATCATTGATCACATGAGCTGAGTCAAAAATAACTTCTCCTGATCTCATTACAGCCTTGGTTCAAACATGGACAGAGTAGAATTTCAGAGGTGAGGTGACAGTGACAGCCCTAGACATCAAGGCCACATTTCATCAACTGTGACATCAAGGAGTCCGATAGGCACAGTGGTTAGCACTTCTGCCTCACAGCGCCAGAAACCCGGGTTCAATTCCCGCCTCAGGCGACTGACTGTGTGGAGTTTGCACGTTCTCCCCGTGTCTGCGTGGGTTTCCTCCGGGTGCTCCGGTTTCCTCCCACAGTCCAAAGATGTGCGGATCAGGTGAATTGACCATGCTAAATTGCCCGTAGTGTTAGGTAGGGGGTAAATGTAGGGGTATGGGTGGGTTGCGCTTCGGCGGGTCGGTGTGGACTTGTTGGGCCGAAGGGCCTGTTTCCACATTGTAAGTAATCTGATCTAAAAAAAAAAGTTATTGGGAATCATAGAGAAAACTCTGTTGGCTGGAGTCATACCTGGCACAAAAAGAGATGGTTGAGTTTGCTGGAGGTCAGTCATCTCAGCTCAAGGATATTTTTGCGGGCATTCACCAGAGTAGTGTCTCAGACAAAACTGTCTTCAGCTGCATCATCAATGACCAGCCCTCCATCATACAGGTCAGAAATAGGGATGTTCACTAATGATTGCACAGTGCTCAGCACCATTAATTACTCCTCAAATATTGAAGCAGTCCATGTCGAAATGCAGCAAGTCCTGGCTAAATAGTGGCAAGTAAAATTCATGCTGCACAAGTACCAGGCAGTGACAATTTCCACCAAGGAAAAATCATCCCTTCATATTCAATGGCATTACTGTCTCTGAATCCTCCACTATCAGTGCACATTGGCCAGAAATTGAACTGCATTAGCCAGACAAATACAGTGACTACAAAAGCAGATCAGAGGCTAGGAGTTCTGCAGTGAATGACACACCTCCTGACTTCCCAAAGCCTGTCCACCATCTACAAGGCATGTAATGGAATACTCCCATTTCTCTGAGTGGTGCAGCTCCAAACAACAAGCAAAAAGCTGTCACCATCCAGGACAATGCAATCCTCGATTGGCACCCTCCCTCTACCACTGATACTCAGTAGCACCTTCTACATAATGCAATGCAGAATTTAATTAATGCTCCTAGACAGCATCTTCAAACCCATGACAATTATCATCTACTTGGACAAGTACAGCAGATACATGGGAAACCAGCACTTGCAAATTCTTCTTGATTACATTCACCATCATGACTTGCAAATATATTGCTATTCATTCATCGTCAATGGGTCAAAATTCTGGAATTCCATCCCTAACAGAATTATGGGTCTATCTGCACTAAGAGGAACCAGGTAATAAATGCTGGGCCAGCTGGTGACATCCATATCATATGAATTTTTTAAAAAAGGCGACAGATCATTGGAGAGGGTTGGGGCGGGTGCATTTATGTGGGAGGGAGTCCACAATTGTAAGCAGCACCATAGGGTGACAGTGCATTATTTGATCTGGTATGTTTTGCTTGATAGTCTGGGGCTGGTGAATGTGCAGGAGGGAAGGGTAAACTGTGCAAATGAAGACTCAAGTAGATGGATTGCATGGGGGATTATGGAGGTACAGAGTCTATGGGTTTGACAGAGAGGGCTATCAAGAAGGGGATGTTTATGTTTGGGCATTCACCAAGATGGAGAAGTTGAGCCTGAGTCTCTCTGTTCGAGGATTGACCAATGTTGCCTTCCATAGTGCCATAACAACAAATGCATAAAGGAGATGAAGACGGCTGTGAGCACACCTGAACTGGGTGGGGTGAGTACATCACTCTGAGGGAAGGGCTTTTTATTTCAACCAATGAACTTTTTTATCACTTTTCAAAAAATACTGAATTTAAGAGTGTATTGAGTTCCCAAATTAATTGTGAAATTAAAAATCAAATAAAATTAACATGCTTATTGTCATAATGACCCTCTGTGGCAACAACATTTGGTTTGTTCAGAGGATGATTTTCCTCACCAAAAAAACACATGAACTGCTCATTAGCACAGTGTTATTTGTGGTACCTTGCTATGTGTAAATTGGTTGCTGTTTTCCTGACATCACAACAATGATTACATTTCAAAAGGACTTTGTTAGTGGTGAAGAATTTTGGGTTATTGTAAACTCTTGAAAAGGGCTAAAGAAAATCTTTCATTTTCAATTGTTCATTCAGTTGCTAACTAGCACTAGAAGGAGAACAAATGTATGTATATTATTTTATGCAAATACACTAGAAATAGATTTATATGTTCACATCAATTATATTTGTATTTCAATAGTAAAATGCTTGAATAAATAGTATTTTGTGAGGCTTAATAAATGTGATGCAGAACAAATAATATAGGGTGAAACTTGTTTCTTACCCTAAACAGTTAACCATTACTCACATTATTTCAAGGACATAACAGATTGACCAGGCATTCATTTAACATTTGACATTTAGATTACATTTGACAGAAATACAATTGAACATCTCTCAGAAGAACGCAGCTCAACAAATTATGTACATTTCTGATTTTACAATCCAGAGCTTTATTAGAATCCTAGCTTTGTATGGTTCATACTAAAATATTGACACCATCTTGTATGTTGCAAAATAATATTTTAGGTAACTGGTTCTTCAAAGTAAATCACTGCTGTATACTTAATACAAACCTAATATAAAAATAATAATAAAATAAATAAAATAATATAAACAACATGATATAAATCCAAGGGAATTATAAGTTAAAAGAGTGATTTTTGTTTCAATTTCCTTCCAGAAATACATCACAAACTGGGACATTTATCAAATTTTTTCTACTACATTTAACTGAAAAAAATCAGTAGAGAAAAAGTGAAACTACAATGCGTTATTTCTAAATGTTGCCTATAATGGGAAGGTACATTTGGCTTGGTTCAGTTGTTAACATTCATGGTTTTCGATCTATTATTTTGTATGTAATTGTATGTCTGAGCCCATAGTCTAGCCTGATACTCTATTCAGTGGAAAAACAACTGAAGGAATGTCACCTTGTTGAAAGTTCCACTGGATATTAAAACCTACGTGGCATTACTCAAAAGTCTTTGGTGTCCTTCTAAAGTGAGATCGTACCATAGTCTAACACACATATAAAACATATGAATAATACTTCATCATTATTTACAATGAGTAAAATTCTACTAAAAACAATCATGGTCTTTACATATATAGTGAGCTGCTGCACAAAAATAATTTACAATGCGAAATACTTTAAAACCAAGATTTAATCAGGTAGCATATCAAGATTTAAGTAATTCCCTCCCAAGGATTTCAATAACTTTTGGAATGTGGTATTTTTAAGCAAAGTTATGTGCATACTAACCCAGACATTCTTGAATAGGCTAAGTACAAATGGGTCTCTTAAGTCACTATATGTGCATGGCCACATAAATTTTTTGACAGTCCTGCATACTGAGATGAAACGGTCATATATGTTGCAAATGTGTAATAATAATATTATATACTTTGCTATAAACTGTAATCTCATTTTAGAAATGGACACAGAGGAACTTTTAAACTTGCTTACTAAGTCACTTGACTTCTCTTGTGGGTTAAACTATGGTTAGAACAGGACCGTACTTACCTCATGAAGGATCACAAACAATACGCCTTCTAATTTTTGTTTTTGGTTGTGGACCTCCAAGGTCCATGCATGGCATCGAATTCCAAATCTGGAAGTTAATATGTTGGCAATGCCAACTACATTCCACATGCATGGAACCTTGGAATGGCCATGCAGCTGCGAGGCTTTCAGGGAACATCAATAACAAGAAACATTTGAAAGCAAATGCATTTCCACAAGGGTAATCAGAAACTCTGACAATGGCTTCCCTCTAGGCATCAATAGCTCTTCTTAGCTCATGAAACATGAAAGAATGGCATTGATTCAAGAAAATTGTGGAGGCAGTTAGCTATTAATTACGTTGGCTAGAAGACAATGCTCCAGACCTGAGCTAAATGAATATGCAATATGGAAGTATAATTTGATAATTTGGGATAATAGCCATGTCAGTTTTTGTACTGTATAAAGTCTGGCTGGAAACAGCCATTTTGTGCAGATATCTCAGAAAAACCTGCAAAGACAGATCCAGGTCACACTCCTCAGCAGAACTATGTGTGAGCAGTATGTAAGAGTTGGGTTTTCTTTTTGAAACCAGGAGTCATAGAGAATGGTGTCCAGAAATCAAAAGGAGAATGTTAAGTGTTACGCTGGTACAATCAGCAAGGGAATGGGGCCTTCACTTGCTCCCAAAGCTACTCTACATACTCAGTTCATCTATTCAGTCAAACTGTGACTTTTTAAACTACATTCCACATTTATAAAATTACAGTTTGAGGATAGATGATTGTTCGACACTCATTATCCCATCATTTATTATTAAAAACTCATTCACTGACTCTTAATACACTTGGCCTAATGTTTTTAACTGCTTTCCAGTGTGAAACTTTGTTCAAGTATTGTAGGTTCATGCAGTTGGAGTCATTTCAATGCTCACTCTATGAGTGATGAAGGCAATAATGCACCCTGTGGAGGAGCAGGGAATCTCTGACAGTAACTTGGATTTACACATATGAATTCCAAATGGTGCTGTCAGATTTATTCCGTTATAACACTGAGCACCATTAACCTCAATTTTTCTTATTGCCAACTCCAACCCAACGAAACTATAATCACGTGCTTTTACAAATGTTACTTTCTCATATATTCAATTACTATAGGATATCTTATCGTAATTTTATTTTTAGTTGCGGTATAACAAACTTTCATTTGAATATACTACTGAATTATGTTTAAAATTCTATGTTCAATTACCTTAGGGAGACATTAATTCACACAAATAACCAATCATCAAATGTAAGGATAATTTTGAAATTGTAAGTGCTATGTTTCCTTACAGTGCTATTTGATGAATATTTATAAAATATTATTGTATAATTGACTGTTCAAAAATGTAATATTAGTTTTAAAAATGCCTGCTGTGCAATTCAATATAAATGACATTATCTTGTCTCAAAATGCTACAGAAAACCTTCAAGCTTCATCAACAGATGTCTGACAGATTTCAAATGGGCATCCATGTTTAAACTGGCTTAGATTCTTGGGCAATTGAAATCAGATGTAAACATGACCTCCATGTAGCTCTAGATCCTGGGCTTATTCATTACTTCTTTCTGAAATTAAAAGCCCTACTTAGGAAATCAATTACTAAAGCAGTTTTTATGGAGTTTAGAGCTCAGAAATATTTTGATCTGGAATCTGTATAATTTTCAATGCCTGCAACAAATAACTCACATTGACAGGAAGATATTAAATATTCAGGAATAAAATATGTTTAACAATATTATTTCAAAACAAAAGCAAGCAAAAAATGATTCAATGAAGCATCATTTTGCATTTTCTCTCTTCATTTCCATGATCCAGAGTTTATCATATTATTGCATTTCATTTTCATCTGGGGCAAGGGTGGGGAACCTGCACCTTTGAGTTTAGTAAAGGAGTCAGGGGTTGGGTGTTTTCTATACAATTTCTATATTTTCAGAGTTTCTGTACACCCATTAGTTAACAGTGACATTCAGCCAGTCATTCATTCCATTTCATTTAAATTCTGACAACCATTATCTATTTTTTAAGTAAATCAACATTGCCACAATTTGTATGTATGAAACTGCTCTCCCAAGCAATTTAATTTCCTCATTTTCATGGGGGTTGCTGTGATCTGTTGATTTTGAGAATGTTGTTTTTTACTACATTGGAAATGATTTGGTGTAATGTCCTTCTCTATGAATTTCCCACCACATTGGAACAGCGATGGTTTAGAATACACACAGTTTCCAGATAAAGCCATTCAGCCTTACCATTGAGCAATGTATTAATGAATCTCTATGCATACATACTGGTTTGGTACTGTGGTATCTACTTGACAACTATTGGATTTTCTGTACCAAATTGTACTTATAAATCCACAAAATCAGGTGGACACAAAAGTTTGACCTGACTTTCTGGACTGAGGAAGCTTTGAGACAAGGACAGGGGAAAAGGAAGAGGTTGCAAGGCTGGGGGAAGAAAGGGGGAAGACTGAAATAGGTGGCAGAAAAAGAAGAGGCTGCAATGTGGAGGGGTTGGGCAAGATAATGGTGAGACTCCAAGGGCAGAAGAAAGGTGGATGCTGTGGGAGATAGGACATGTGGATTAGCGGAGGCTGTAGGGATGATGCCAAGGTGTGTGGAGGAAGCAAGGAGGCGACAGAGACCAAAGAGGAGGTGGTTGTGGAAGAAGGGGAGGAGGAGGCTGCAAGAGATGGGAGAGAACAGAGGGGCTGGAAGGGAAGGACAGTGGGAAAGGAGGCAGCTGTGGAAGCTGAGGGAAGTACACTAAAGGAGGAGATTGCGGGAAAAAAGGCAACATTAGGTCTTGGAAAGAAAGTGGATATTGTAGAGGGTTGGGAAGAAAGGGAGCAGTTGTAAAGTTTGGGAGGGGGAAAGGTGTTGGGGGATGGTGACTGGTAAGCGAAAAGCACTAACGGAATACTCTGACTGGAGGCCAAGAAATTTTGAAATTATAGAGATAATGAATTCCTTCAAAATGAAAGTGGAATCTCAAGCTTTATCTGCTAGGATTCAAGAGTTACTACATGGGAAATAATATGTTGTGTGCCATTTTAATGAATACAATCAATCAGTAAACTTAAATGTAAGATTGAAATCTGAGATGTAGTGAATAGGGTAGTAACTGGTTAAAATGTCTAGATGTGATGGAAATACATAAATTGTTATTCATCAATCTAGGGTAAAAGTTTTTTTGTGTAGAAGCATCTGTGAGTTATTTTGATAAAAACCTTTGTTGATAACTTATGCCTATTGTCTTGGGCAATTTTAAATACTGTGGTGTCTAAGAAATTAATGCTCTTCTCATGTTGTGGTTCAAATTTAGTGGAGTGTTGATAATTGAGAATATTGATGAATTATTCTAATTCGATTTTGATTTGAGTCTAAATACACTGTTAATCTACTCAAATACAGAAGGTATTGTTATTAGTACCCGATTTCATCATCTAATGATTGAGAGCTATACTATAATATAAGAGCCAAAATGCATTGGAAAAGAGGAATTGAAGAGCTGTCAAAGTGAAAAATGAGGGTGGGGCTGGATTTAAGGGGCCCAGAACCACGAGAAACACCAGGACCCATGATTTCTCTTTGTGGCTTTGGAAGTAATGTTGGGATTCTGTTGCATTCCCATCACAGGGAACCTTCCCAGCAGTGAGCTAGAATTATGATCACCCACCTGCTGGCAACAAACTAACACTGACAAGGCTCCAATGAGAGCCTCTTTTGCAGCTTCATTGGTATCTTGGGATTGGAGGGGACATGGGGAAGGTTAGGAGCACATTGGATAAGGAATCATCAGAGCCAAAACAAAGAGTTGCAAACAGGGAAGGCTGCACCCTGGAACCAAAATTATTCACTAGGAGGAGGGTTCCCTTCTATTTTAAGGGACCTATCAGTTTTGCCCTTCAGATTTTATATTTAAATGTCCAGCTCAGCGGGCACCTCCATGTTCAGCCACCTTTGTGGCCCCTAATCTGCCTCATTAGGGTCCACTTCTCCCAATGGGCTATATGGACAGCTTAGAAACTCAGACTCTTTTATGGAATCTGCAACATCAGAACACATCCATATCCTTAATACGGTATCGACCAATCAGGGGGCTGTGTCCCAGATAATTGCTGAACTGATTTTGTTGCCAAGTAACCATGGGCTTGGGACCTCCAAATGGTCCTGATGTCAGGGTCCTGAAGCCATGATTAGATCCAGCTCTCAGACATAATAAAGCCTAGTGCTATAAGCTTGTTGTGGAAGAGCATTACATACTGCTTCAAATTTTCACTCGCTTAGTATAACTCCATTTTATAGTGAAGATTAGAGAGATGTTGGAAAAGCACAGCAGGTCAGGCAGCATCAGAGGAGCAGGAAGATCGATGTTTTGGGCAAAATCCCTTCATCAGGAACAAGATCATTCCTGGTGAAGGGCTTTGCCCGAAGCATTGATTTTCCTGCTTTTCGGATGCTGCCTGACCTGCTTTGCTTTTCCAGCACCACTCTAATCTTGACTCTAATCTCCAGAATCTGCAGTACCCACCTCTGCCTAGTCCGTTTTATAGTGGCCTATCAGTTAATATTCATAAGGATTTATTATTCTTTAGCAAACTGTTCCACCCATGCTCTCTTAAAATTAGTCATTATGACATAAATTGAAAAGTTATGTCATATATGCTCACATTCAGGCTTCCTCCACGGTCACCACCTTGACACTAGTCAGAGTCAAGTATGCCTGCTTCTTACCTCCTACTGCACTTCACCACCAGTGGATACCGTTCTTAGAATAGTACTGACAGTATAATTGCCACCTAAATTATAAGTTGATCACATGGTTAAACATTTGGTGGTTTGAACAGAATACATGGATAAACAACACAACACTAATGATGTTTATTAGTTATTTTAAGGAATGAATTGATATGGTCAGATACTCATACAAAACTAATGCTTCATTATCATGCACAGCTTCCTCTGAAAGTAATTTGTTCTCCTGGTGATAGATCTTATAATTCAGGGCAATTTTATCAGCAGGAAAACCATGGCAAAAGCTGACTGCCTGAAGCCCTCCTACTTGTATACCCAGCGAACATAATGAGTACTGAGCAATCAGTTCCCACTGCTACCCGTGGCCCAAGTGGAATATATGTGCAGGTTATAAAACAAAACAAAATTACTTTAAATGCTCAACTTAAAAATGACCCATGTCACTGCAAAATATTTCTCTTGAACAAGGAGCAGTTTCATTTCACCACAATTTATGGCGAAAAGAAAGTGAAGGTGGAGACACTTGCTTAGTGAGCCAGGTACAGTGAACTGCATTGTTTTCACTTCAAATGAGACTCAAATAATCAACCCTTTTCTACAAAATGGATAGAAATCTCAAGTGTAAATGCCATTGCTATACTTGTTAAATGTGCCTTTATTGAGTTTCTTGGAACCCTATTCACCTTGTTTTTGTAAAAATCCATTAGTATGGGATTTTACCTCCTTACTTGCATTTATGCATTATGCAGCACTTTGAAAAAAAGTAGGATTTGTGAATATTTTTGGATCATTTACATTAACAACAGGGAGAGCTTCCTCTCTGCTACATAGGCATCCATGTGGTACAGCTGGGGTTCATGTGTTTGGCGACATAAAGTTCAAACTTTCCTGGCCTCAGACAGATTTAGCCAATCACAGGTTCTCTAGATGGTGTAATGTACACCATTCAGGCTCACGTGGGAGGAGAATGTGACTCCTGTAGGAGAAGGATACAGTCAGAATAAAGGAGGTTGTTCCAGGAAGAACTCAATTCCAACAGATGAAAAGGTATTGTGAAGGAAATGATTGTTAAAGTCTTGTGGCACAGTGGATAGCATCCCTGCCTCTGAGCCAGAAGCATCAGATTTCATTCCCACTCTAGAACTTGATTAACAAAGGTCCACTCATAATATGGTCAATCAGAGTGAATACCCATCTTTGAATGCTTCCAATACATACCAATGGAAAGTGGTAAAAGCAAAGGAGATTCCTGTCCAACCACATAAAAGAATGAAAATTGGAGACTCTATCATCACTATCCATAGCTTGAGGACCATAACCAAGCGCAGAGAAGTGTGCATTTTATCTCAGACATCTTGGGGTGTTTGGCATGGTTGCTGGATTGTTGGTGTGGATCAGATGGTGCAGAGTGTTGCCAACAGAACAAAGTTTGATTCTCATTCCAACTGTGATAGATTCAGGATCTGCCTCATAGTGCTATGGCCTCCTCTATGGCCAATGTGTTTTACCTACCCTCAGAGAAGGTTCTCTGAACCAAACAACTGAAAGAAGAGGAGATAAGCATGGATGGGACGATTACATGCCTCTGCACAGAAATGACGTTGCAGTATAAGGGGAGGTCAGTTCAGTTACTGAATTGTAACGCTGCTGGAATACTGCCATGTTAACTACAACCGACATCTCTAAAGACTCCCATGAATGTTTTCTTGTTACTGAACAGTCAAATGTTCCAACGATTTGACACTGCACAGGTCATCACTACAATGCTCAAGGACAGCGCATGGACTTTCTCAGCTGCTGTACCCTGACACCTGGACCTTGTAAGGTCTGCCCAGAACCTCTGGTGGTGCTGTCATCTGTGGGTGCTCTAAGTTGCTGATATGGGTTTAAAGCATCCCTGGTGGAGTCCACATTAAGTCTCTCTATTTAGCCACTTAAGCAAGTTTCAGACTTACACAGTGAATTTGCCTAGCCCAGAGTTCTCTGCACTAAACAGTCCGCCTGCTTTCAGTGCATAACATTATTTTAGTGGTCCTATAATCTGCACCTGCTGGAATTTGTCAGCAAGCTTTTTATAAAAACCTCTCAGTCCTTAAAAGGTTCTCATTAATTTGTTCTCTCCTCTCCTGCAGGCATTGGTTCCTTGCTAGGATACAGTTCTACAGGCACCAGTCATGCAAAAGTGCCCTGCCTAAGTGACCATTATCCCTGTGTGATCCGTGACAGTCAGTGATGGCAGATGATTTAACTACAGCTGTGCATAATCGTGTCCTCAGTCAACACCAAAGTAAATTGTAAGGCCCCTATCGCCTTTCTAATTAAGAAGAGCTAATTCAATGACTTAAACTCGCACTAATAATGTATTAACAAATATTCAAATTAATCACACTCACAAAAATAATCGAACACTGGAAAAGGCTGTGGAAAGGTTTGTGTTGGTGACTGAAGTTAAGATTCATGAAGTAGGCTTTATGGAGGATTTTGACACCAAAGAGGACAGCAGCATGACATGTCATGTCACTAAGAAACAAAAACATTTCAAAGTAAGGAGTTACAACAACCCGACATGCTGTTGGGTGGTGGGAATAGGAATGGGAGGAACAAATTGAGACTAGATATTCAATTGAAGGTTGGGAACCTGATGTCGAGATTATTTCCAGGTTATACTACTGCAAGTTCACTGGAATCATTACCCCAGGAGAGGAATACTGTCTTCAGAGCTTGATAATCAATGACAGTTAGCAGTCATGATGGAAACCATTACTACCTCGCAGAATAGAGGAGGCTAGAGAAAACACAGTCAACAGCCTCAGGGCGCAGGGAAGTAGCCGAATATTCATCAGAAAGATGCTATACTCGATTTGATCCTTCACCTTCAAAAATATTGCTTAATGGCATCCCAGATTGCAACTGACAACCTTGCACTAACATGCATCAGGGGAGTGGCACTGTGCAAAAGTAAAAAATTGCTGGAAAAACTCAGTAAATCTGGCAGAATCTGTAGAGAGAAAGCTGGTACTCTGTCACGGCGCAATTTGATGAAGCTATGAGCTGACAAGTCTCCAGGTCCTGATAAACTTCATCTAGGGCCTAAAAGAAGTGGCTAGTGAGAAATTTGATGTGGTCAAGCAACCACAAGCCCAAAACTGGACAGAAAATTGGCTAAACTAAATTAAACAGCACCCAGCAGCTATTGGCTTCAGAGAATAGTGGAAACGAAGGTCAAAGAGGTCACAAAGGTTTGGGGGAACCAGTTACAACATGCTGGAGCTTTGTGTACTGGAGGAGTTTTGATCAGATTTTCTAACTTCCAGCCAATACCATAGGATGTGCACTTTGTAGGAAGAATAGAGGCATGGACTATTTTCTAAATGGGGAGAAAATACTGAAGTCTGAAGTGCAAAGAGACTTAGGAGTCCTATTCCAGGTTGAGTCAGTAATTCGGAAGGCTAATACAATGAGAGTATTTATTTTGAGAGGACTTGAATATAAACAAAGGAATGTACTTCTGAGGCTCTATAAGGCTCTAGTCAGACTATATTTGAAGTATTGTGCACAGGTTTGGGCCCCATATCTCAGGAAGGATGCATTGGCCCTGGAAGCGTGATCAGAGGAGGTTCACAAGAATAGTTCCAGGAATGAAAAGTTTAACACTTGAGGAACATTTGAGGACTCTGGGTCTATACTCGATGGAGTTTAGAGGGCTGAGGAAGGATCTAATTTGACCAGTGGCCTGGTCAATGTAGACTGGGAAGATGTTTCCATTGATAGGAGAAACTAGGACCCAAGGGCATAGCCTTAGGGTAAAGGGAAGGCCTTTTAGAATGGAGATAAGGAGAAACTTCTTCAGCCAGAGAGTGGTAAATTGATGGAATTCATTGTCACAGAAGGATGTGGAGACGACCTCATTGAGTATATTTAAAACTGAAATAAATAGGTTCTTGAGTATCAAGGGGATCAAAGGTTACAGGGAAAAAGCGGGAGAATGGGATTGAGAAACGTATCAGCCACGATTGAATGGCAGAGCAAAATCAATGGGCTGAATGGCCTCGTTTCTGCTCCTATGTCTTGTGGTCTAACATGCAAAGAACCTAGGACCTATGCTGGAACACAGCAGCAGAAGGTTACAAACATTGGAAATATTCAGCAAACTTTCATTGAGGACAATTGATGCATTAAATGTTTGCAAAGATATGGATAATAGAAAAAATAAGGCCGTGTGCGCTACGTACATGTAGGCAGAACTTTGGATGAACTGCAATTTATAAATGGCAAGATGACTGATGGATAATTGAATATGTTGAAATTAAAAGTATTGTAACTATTTAAAGCAGCTGTTTTGGTGTTTATTATGATGTGGCTCATTCAGAGTAAAATAGCATTCTACTCTGTCTGATTCACTCAACATCAACAGCCATGGAAAGGAATTAAATCAGGGGCTGAGGATTCCTAGTGGGAAACAAACAAGATAATGGTAGTATGTTGGGTGCTGAGTTGAAGGAAATTCTTGCAGGTGAGACTTGATTCCTGTGAAACTGTTGAATAGCACTGAACTGGTTGAGACACCAATGGAGGAGGAAAGGTAAATGCAATAGATATATATACACATGGGAAAGCTGATCACATGCAAATGCGCAGTATGAAAATGAGTAAATAAAGGGAACACCTTAGGACATACCTGAGATTAAAGCTTAAGTAGTGCTGGGTGGTACAAGGAACCATTGCGGTGCATGGGTTGGCTTTATCAGGATAGCTAGACAATAAACAAGGATATGCCAGCACATGGGAGTAACTCGGATCCATTGACTGAAACTCTCTGTATGGTTAGCTGAGAACTTGATCTACAATCTTTATAAAATCTTTGAACATGGAAAGTTTAAGAAGAGCAATAGAAATTTGTTTAATATATTTGGCTTGATTTATTATTGTCACATACACCTGGGTACAGTGAAAAGTTTTGTTTTGCATGCAGTATAGACAGATCACACCATACAAAGTGCATGAGGGTAATAGGACAGAGTGAAGAGTACAACATTACAGCTGCAGAGCAGGTGCACAAAAAGCAAGATCAACATTAAATCCGAAATCTGAGAGATCCGTTCACAAGCTTAATGACCAAAAGGAAGAAGCTGTTCTTGAATCTACCAGGTAAGACTAGAGTGACTGCCTTTGACATCAAGGCTCCTTTAACCATGTGGCAACAAGCAGCCCTGGAGAAATTGAGGTTAATAGAAACTGGGAAAAACATTCAGCTGGTTGGAGCCATACCTGGCACAAAAGATGATGGTTGTGGTCATTGACATTGATGTAAAAGTACCTCAAGGTAGTGTCCCTGACAAAAAATCCCCTTCAGCTGTTTCATTAATGATCTTTATTCCATTCTAAGGTCAGGAGTGGGGATTTCTTTTACTGATGATCGCATGATATTCAGCACCATTTATGACTCCTCAGATACTGAAACCGTCCATGCCCAAGTACAACCAGATCTGGACAAATCTAACATGGCTAATAAATGATAAGCTGTGTTAGTGCCACCTTGTTACAGGCAATGACCATCTCCAATGAGAGAATGTAACCATGTCTCCCGTTGTCATTCATTATCTCTGAACCCACCTTGATCAATATCCTAATGTTACCATTGATCAGAAACTGAGCTGAATCAGCTAAATACTGTGACTACAACAGCAGGTCAGAGGCTAAGAATTGAGGTTAGTAACTCACCTCCTGACTTCTCTTGACTCTGATCTCTAGCATCTGCAGTCTTCACTTTCTCCTAGTTGATTTTAATCTCACTGCGAAGCCTCTTCCAAGGATGCCTACCTTGAAGTTCTCGTCCTCTCTCTACAAGGATTTCAGTGAGTCTCTCGCACTGCAACCCCCAGGTTGTCTCCTCTGCCCTGAAGCTCTTCAGTATCCCAGTTCCAACTTCCCAATTTGGCACCGCCCTTATGACCTGTCCCATCTGACCATCTTCCTTCCCACCTATCCGCTCCAGCCTCCCCTCCGACCTATCACCTTTAAACCCACCTCCATTTAACTATTGCACTCTCAGCTACCTTCCCCCCAGCCCCAACACCCTTCCCATTTATCTCTCCACCTCCTTGGCTCACTAGCCTCATTCCTAATGAGGGGCCTTTGCTTGAAACATCAACTCTCCTGTCCCTTGGGTGCTACCTGACCTGTTGTGCTTTTCCAGCACCACACTCTCGATTCTAATCTCCAGCATCTACAGTCCTCACTTTTGTCTCCTGACTTAGCAAAACCTGTCCACTATCTATAAGTCATTAGTCAAGATTGTTGTGGAGTGTTTTTTCATTTTCCTGGATGAGGATGTTCAAGTAGCTCGAGGCCATTCAGGACAAAGCAGGTCACTTGATCAACATCCCATCCACTATCTATCTTAAACATTCATTCTCTCTACTACAAAGCACAGTGACAACAGTGTGTACTATCTAGGAGATACATTGCAATAATCTAAAGCTCCCAGCGCTTCCAAACCTGCAACCTCTACCATCTGAAAGGACATGGTCACCAGGTGTATGGAAACATAGTACCTTCAAGTTCACGTCCAAGCCCTACTCTACTGGCGTGGAACAACCTCTCTGCTAATTATTTCACTGTCATGCAATCAAGATCCTAAAACTCCCTTCCCAGCAGCACTGTCAGTGAACCTGCACTAGATGGATTACAGTTGCTGGGGAAGATGTCTGAGCACCACCTTCTCAATGCAATTAGGAATGGGCAATAAATATTGGCCTAGCCAGTGCCACCATACCTGTACAAAAAGAGTTTACAAAATGTGAATAGACTCTAGTGCCTTAAGTGATTCAATATATCTTGGAATGCTTATTTTAATTGCATTTTAATATTTAATGTAAAGATTATTAAATTCATGTAGCAGAATAGTAAATTCATCAATGATGTAATGTTTTATTGCCCAACATGTCCTGAAGGGCAAGCATTTTGACAGGACTGCAGGTTTTCTAGAAAGGGCAATTTATTGGCAAGTTTGACCTCAATTCCTCTTGTTTCTAAAAGAGGTGTTTAACTTTTGTGCAACAGAATGCTTTAAACTTCCAGTTCTGCCCTCCGTACCATTCATCTTTTGTGTACCTCAAGAAGAATGTAAATACCTATGTCAGGAGACCATTCTTTGCGTGGATTAAACATGAACAATGAACAATTTTGTACAGCATTGTACTGTGAATTGTCAAAGAACACCTGTGCTTTTTTTAAAATGTCTATTTCTCTGAACTTTCAGGATTTGGGCAAAACTATCGCTGCTTTTGTAGCTAGCATTCCCATGGATACTGCCAGGTTGACATATCAGTTTTTGCTGATTTAATTGCTGGCCTCTCTGTAGTTTTGATTGTGTTCACATGCTGTTTTACTGCAATGCCACTCAAAGTATGACATATTGTGATTGAAAAGCATTTATCATTATTAATTAATGAAGCTTTCCCAGCTTCCTTTGAGAACAGAAACCTCTGTGTGCATTAATGACCTGGCAAATCAAGAAATGGGCACCACTGCTTTTAGATGCAAGTGATCTAGCTCCAGTTGATGGATATAAAGCTCTTCTCATACAGCGCAATTTGTTTTAATCACCCTTTGGTTCCTCTACAAAACATCTCAATTGGGGGAAAAAAACCCCAAAGAAATGCAGATGCTGGAAATTAGAAACAAAAACAGTAATCACTGGAAAAACTCAACAGGTCTGGCAGAACATGTGGAAACAAAGCAGAGTTAATGTTACAGGTCAAATGGCCTTTCTTCAGAACTCATTGCAGTTTGGAAATGGTTGGTATGTGTTGCAGATGTAGTGAGTGGTGAGGGATGAGGTGTAATAATAGGTATAGTTGGAACCCAGAGAGAGTGAACAACAGCTGAACAGACAAAGGAATGGGTGAAGGTTTGCCTGGAAGATTCAGTGGGGACCATTAGTGGCTGACAATGGATTGTTTGTGGTGGCAGCCCATGTATTGACAAGGCCTGGTGTGTGGGGAGTTGGGGTAAGTACATGGAAGAAGGTGCTTAGGCCCTAAAATTAGTCCTGAAGACAGCAGGGTCCCCAAGGGGAATATTAGATGTTGTTCTTCCAGGTTTAGAATAACTCTTTGGTGGCGCTGGTCAACAATCAACATCCTGGAGGGTCATCATTGATCATAAACTTGAATTGGACCCACCATATAATTACTATGGGTATAACAGCAGGCCATAGACTAGGAATTCTACAGTGCCTTGTAGAGATTTATAAAATCATGAGGGGCATGGATAGAGTAAATAGACAAGGTATTTTCCCAGGATGGGGGAAAGGTTTAAGGTGAGAATGGAAAGACTTAAAAAGGATTTAAGGGGCAATGTTTTCATGCCTGGATGAGGGCAACTCAAACAACAACCAAGAAGCTCAAGACCATGTAGGACAAATTAACCCATTTGACTGACATCCCACTCACAACCTTCAAAACTGACATTGTTGCAGCAATGCGTACCACATACAAGATGCAATGCAGCAACCCACCTATGGTCCTTCACCAGAACTTCAGATAATGTGACATCTAATCCATGAATAAAGAGAAAATATTCGGGACTCAAGAAAAGGCACATGAGAACTGAACTGCCATCAGAGATAAAACAAACTAATGAAGGACTATTAAGGAGGAATTGTCAAAATATACTGAGCCAATGTTACATCCCTTTGACAATTTTTTAAATCAAAACCTAACAACCACGGATGTACACTTAAAAACGGCATGCTTTAGAAAAATTTACTGCATGCCAGAAATCATGTGCAGGTCACCCTGGCCTCAAATCAGTTTTGAATTAAAATTCCTGCTTATTAAAGGGTGTAATTACAGCAGTCCGTAGAAAATTAATGCTCAGTAAATGGACATCTGGCATGATAAATTTTCACCAATTTTTCTCATCTGGAAAATGTGCGGTGTACTCTCTTTGCTTTGACTAGGGAGTTATATCTACCCCAAACTAGGAAGCAGAATGCAATTCAGGTTGTACAGGAATGCCATGATCAAGAAAAAAACTAATCAGAAATCATACATGACCCTAAGGACACTCCTGTGAATCAGTTTCTGTTTTACTAACATGTGAATCCATGCATTGTCACTGTCATCCACTGTTTGCATTTATGATAATCACTCAGTAAGGCAAAGATTTTAGGTTGCAGCAAGTTTGATATGTGATAGCTGACTGAGAGTTGAGAATGAGATGTACTGTGGTAAACTGGCAACTGTTATTACTTAAGACGAGTTGTGAATAGACCAGTGCATTCTGCCTGGAAACTGTAGGTTCTGATAAATCTTGGAGAATTTATGCTTTGACTGTCATGGAGTCTATTTTGATGACGCAATTTGCCAGATTTCAGGAGACAATTTTGGGTTTCTCATTTGCTCCATCCCTCAGCAAGAATGGGGCAACAGTGGGAACAAATCCACGAAAAACAACTTGCCCTGTCTGAACCCTCTCTGAAAGGCTTATTATAATTAAAATCTACCTCCTTGTTGATTTTTATAATGTTGTGGTCAGAATTTTCAAAGATCAAGGATTACGTTGTTGCCATATTGAAAGTGGAACCCAACTCTCTATGGGCAGACCATGAGATCCTTGTGACATTTTACCAATGGTGGCATGGCCTGGCAAATGGGTGGTCACTGTCAGATTCAGTAGGGCAGAGGTATGGAAACTCTAGGGCATGAGATAACGTTTCATACCATAATCTTGATAACTTGTTAAGATCTCTCTACTTTAATTAGGTTGTACAGTTTCAGATTACTTGTTAAAGATTTGTAGCTCATCCATGGACTCAACCAACAAGCACATGACCTGGACCCAATATACCAGCCACTACGACGAACAACTGGAACTGGAAACTGGAAGCAGCAGAAACAGAACCAAATAAATTCCAGAAGACACAATACAACAGCACTTTACAGCAGGCTCCAAAGACTGAAGGTGTCACCGAGACAGGGGATGAAATGTCGGCAAATTAACCTCCTAGCTCGGCGAACATACCCACAACCACGATTACTTGTTACTTTGGTTAGACCCTCAGCATGTGACTCTTATGCCTATCATGTTATTCCAGCCATTTGGTTTGTCTCCAGTACCATCTTTTTTTTTGCAATTATCTCTCTACCTCAATTAATCGGGTCATAGATGATCCCTTCACTTGCTATTCAGCTGTTAACATTTAGTCACATTTAGTCTGACGTTTCTGATCCCCTGCAATGATTTGTTATTCAGTCTGTCGACACCCCACTCACTCCATTTGTATGATCTTTTGGTTTCTCTGTCTATAAATTTCCTGCCTGTGTGGTACTCTTTACTTCAACTGATGAAGGAACACCACTTCAAAAGCTTGTGATTTCATATAAACTTGTTGGACTTTAACCTGGTGTCCTGCAAGTTCTGGCCTTGTCCACCCAAGTCCGACACCAACACCTCATCATGGTTAAATTGGATGCATTGCAATCTGCAGACTGATGGAAAGGTTTGGGAAAACTGAAAAGAATTACTTTGCAGGAAGATCTAGCCTTAGTAGTATTAACAGAAACTTACCCAATACAAGTTGGATAAAAATGGGAACTAAATCTACTGGAAATTATATACATTTGTCGGAGAGATGAGAAAGGAAAAAAATGAAATAGTAAAATTGTTAAAAGTGTGTTAAAAGTGTGAACACATGCTGAAGAGGGAGTTGATGACGTAGACAAGGTACAGGACTGGATGTTACAATCAAAAATTGAGTGGGCGCTCCCCACACTTATTTAAATATGGTGAGAGACATCGGGTAAGCAATTCCATATCACCACACCAGATTCTAACATTACAGAAGGTAAATGAGTACCAAATCTGGAGGCCCACCAGCCATTTAGAAATAAAACACATGTATTACACTATGTATCTATAACAGGTTATTAGATTACTATTTCGAGTCAGAGAGTCATAGAAATGTACAGCATGGAAACAGATTCCTCGGTCCGACACCTCCATGCCGACCAGATAACCTAACCAAATCTAGTCTCATTTGCCAGCACTTGGCCCATATCCCTGCAAACGCTTCCTATTCATATACACATCCAGATGCCATTTAAATGTTGTAATTGTACCAGCCTCCACCACTTCATCTGGCAGCGCATTCCATACAGGCACCACTCTCTGCATGAAAAAGTTGCCCCTTAGGTCCCTTTTGAATTTTTCCCCTCTCACCCTAAGCCTATGCCCTGTAGTTCTGAACATCCTATCCCAGGGAAAAGACTTTGTCCATTTGTCCTGTCCAGCCATAACATGACCTCCCAACTCCTATACTCAATGTTCTGACCAATAAAGGAAAGAATAGTAAATGCCTTCTTCACTATCCCATTTACCTGAAACCCCACTTTCAAGGAATTATGAACCTGCACTCCAAGGTCCTTGTTCAGCAACACTTCCAGGACTTTACCATTCAATGTATAAGTCCTGCCCTGATGTGCTTTTCCAAAATGTAATACCTCACAGTTTCCTAAATTAAATTCCATCTGCCAGTCCTGGGCCCATTGGTTCATCTGATCAAGATCCCATATTACTCTGAGGTAACCTTCTTCACTGTCCATTACACCTCCATCTGCAAACTTACTAACTATACCTCCTATGTTCACATCCAAATCATTTAAATACATGTCAAAAAGCAGTGGACCCAGCAGTGATTCTTGTGGCACACCACTGGGCACAGGTCTCCAGTCTGAAATCCAACCCTCCACCACCACCCTCTGTCTTCTACCTTTCAGTCAATTATGTATCCAAATGGCTAGTTCTTCCTATATTTCATGTGATCTAACCTTGCTAACTATCTATCATGAGGAAACTTGTTGAACATCTTACCAAAGTTCATTTAGATCATGTCCACCAATCTGCCCTCATCAATCCTCTTTGCTACTTCTTCAAAAAACTGAATCAAGTTTGTGAGACATGATTTCCCATGCACAAAGTCATGTTGACTATCCATAATCAGTCCTTGCCTTTCCAAGTACATGTCAATCCTGGATGTAGGTGTGCTCGCTGAGTTGGGAGGTTCATTTCCAGACATTTTGTCAACCTACTAGGTAACATCTTCAGTGGGCCTCAGGCAAAGCAGTGTACATGATTCCTGCTTTCTATTTATAGGTTATGGTTGGTGATATTATTTCCTGTGGTGATGTCATTTCCTGTTCTTTTTCTCAGGGGGTGGTAGATGGGGTCTAATTTGATGTGTTTGTGGATAGAGTTCTGGTTGGAATGCCATGCTTCTAGGAATTCTCATGCATGTCTCTGTTTGGCTTGTCCTAGGATGGATGTGTTGTCCCATTTGAAGTGGTGTCCTTATTTATCTCTATGTAAGGACACGAGTGATAGAGGGGGTCATGTCGTTTTGTGGCCAATTGGTGTTCATGTATCATGGTGCTAGTTTTCTGCCTGTTTGTTCAATGTAGTGTTTGTTACAGTTCTTGCACGATATTTTATAAATGACAATGATTTTGCTTGTTGTCTGTATTGGGTCTTTCAAGTTCATGAGCTGCTGTTTTAGTGTGTCAGTGGGTTTGTGGGCTACCATGATACCAGGAACCCGAGCCACTCTCCCCTACATCAAAGACATCTCAGAAATGACTGCCAGACCCCTTGGTATCATGGTAGCCCACAAACCCACCAACACACTAAAACAGCAGCTAATGAACTTGAAAGACCCTATACAGACAACAGTCAAAACTAATGTCATTTATAAGATATTGTGCAAGAACTGTAACAAACGCTACATTGGACAAAAGGCAGAAAACTAGCCACCATGATACATGTACACCAATTGGCCACAATACAACATGACCCTCTCTCACTGGCATCCTTACATACAGATAAAGAAGGACACCACTTCAACTGGGACAACATATCCACCTTAGGACAAGCCAAACAGACACGCATGAGAATTCCTAGAAGCATGGCATTCCAACCAGAACTTTATCAACAAACACGTCGAATTAGACCCCATCTACCACCCCCTGAGAAAACGAACAGGAACTGACATCACCACAGGAAATAACATCAACCCAAGGAAACCGAAACATATAAATAGAAAGCAGGAATCATGTACAATGCTTCATCTGAGGCCCACTGAAGATGTTACCTAGTAGGATGACGAAATGTCTGGAAATGAACCTCCCCATTCAGTGAGCAAACCTATATCCAGAACCTCAACCTGAGCTACAAACCTTCTCAAAACTGTCCTGTCCCTCGGGATTCCCTCCAACAACTTGCCCACCACTGATGTCAGGCTCACCAGGCTATCATTCCCTGGTTTTTCCTTACCACCTTTCATAAATTGTGGCACCACATTAGCCAACTTCCACACCTCACCCATGACCACTGATGATCCAAATACCTCAGCAAAGGGCCCAGCAATTATTTCCCTAGCATCCCACAGAGTTCTGGGGTACACCTGATCAGGTCTGGGGATTTATCTACCTCTATGCATTTTAAGATATCTAACACTTCCTCCTCTGTAATATGGACATTTTTCAAGATGTCACCATCTATTTCCCCACATTCTGTATCTTTCATATCCTTCTCCACAGTAAACACTGATGCAAAATGCTCAGTATCTCCCCGTACCCTACATATAGGCTGCCTTGCTGATCATAGAGGGGCTCTATTCTCTCCTGAGTTACCCCTTTGTCCTTAATGTATTTATTAAATCCCTTTGGATTCTCCTTAACTCTTATTTGCCAAAACTATCTCATATCCCCTTTTTGCCCTCCTAATGTTCTTCATAAGTATACTCCTGCTGCCTTTATACTCTAAGGATTCACTCGATCTCTGCTGTCCATACATAAAAAATGCTTCCTTTTTTTTCTTGACCAAAACCTCAATTTCTCTCATCATCCAGTATTCCCTACACCTACCAGCTTTGCTTTTCACCCTAACAGGAACATACCATTTCTGGATTCTCATTATCTTATTTTTGAAGGTTTCCCTTTTTCTAGCCAGGCAAATAAGGTTAAAGAGAATCCAAAGAGTGTTTTTTACATATACATTGAGGGCAAAAGAGTAACCAGGGAGCGTATAGGGCCCCTCAAAGATCAGCATGGCAGCCCACGTGTGGAGCTGCAGGAGATGAGTGAGATACTAAATGAGTATTTTGCATCAGAGTTTACTGTGGAAAAGGACATGGAAGATACAGAATGTGGGTCAATAGATGGTGACATCTTGGAAAATGTCCATATTACAGAGGTGGTGCTGGATGTCTTAAAATACATAAAGGTGAATAATTCCCAGGACCTGATCAGGTGTATCCCAAAACTCTTGGGAAGCTAGGGAAGTGATTGCTGGGCCTCTTACTGAGATATTTGGATCATTGGTGGTCATAGGTAAGGTGCTTGAAGACTGGAGGTTGCTAACGTGGTGCCACTATTTAGTGGTAAGGAAACCCTTTACCGGTGAGCATCCGCAGCCTTTGTCAGACAGAAAATGCTTGGACATGATTTACTCTGGATAGGAGGTGGCGGTAAGGCTCTTGTGGTCCAGTGGTAGTATCCCTATATTTTAGCTGGGTGGCCCTGGTGAAGTTCCACCTTCTCCAGAGGTGGGTCTTTACATCTCTGAGCAGATTGATTAGAAAATATCAATGAGGAGGTGGCACAAGGACAGGTGATAAAAGCCTGCAGAAAGGATCATTGCTGCATGTATTAGTAAAGTCTGCTGAAGGTGGCAGCATTTCAACACCATTAAACTTTATTTATTCATTATTTTTGCATTGTCATCATTGTACAGAAAGGGACAGAGCAGAGAGCTTGAATTTGGTGATAATGACTGACTTCCAGTTCACTTCTAGTTCTATCCTGCTTGCATCCTGATCTAGGTGCCTCACTGAGCATGGAGATCTCCCCCACAAATTGGTTGCTTGCACTGCCAAGTAGTGGCTCATTGATCATCCAAGACTCCACACCCTGGGAGTGGAGGTAGGAGCAAGCAGATCATATACTTCCTATTTTTGCCCTCCCCTTACCAGAAGCCATAAAGTCCAGCCCAGAGGTAAAAGGAGATTCAATATCATTTAATGCAATAGGAACAGGAGTAGGCTATCTAACCCCTCAAGCCTGCTCTGCCATTCAATAATATCACGGCTGATCTTTTTTGTACAATCAGTTCCACTTTCCTGCCTGATCACATAGCTTTTAATTCCTTTGCCATTTAGAAATCTATCTTTCCCTTAAAAACATTCAACAGGAAAGCCTCAACAGCTTCACTGGGCAGGGAATACCACAGATTCACAAACCTTTGGGAGAAGAAGTTCCTCTTCAGCTCATTCCTAAATCCACTCCCCTTTGTTTTGAGGCTATAGCACCAAGTCCTCGTCGTCCTCAATATTTTATCAAAAGGGAAGTTTCAGCAAAATGTTACTCAGCAATGCTCAGTTTGTGTTCTGTCAAGATCATTTGACTCCAGGACTCGCTGCAGCTACTATCTGAATGTAATTTCAATACTCCATTACAAAAGTATGTTTAGATTTTGACCAAGAGAAAATGATAAATTCACAAAACTTCAACATTTCACACTAGCCTGATGTTTAACAAGTTTTATCATGAATGTAAAGCTGATATCCTTTTGGAAAGCCACCAAAATTCATTGCTTCCACAAAATTCATCCTCAGAATTTTAGCCTTGATGCTTCTTGGTCAATATTCAAACAACAAAATTAAGATCTAGGGTGCTAAAGTTTAACGTAATCCATGTCTGTTTGCCATGAAAACACAACTCTGAAGCTTTAACTGTCTGGGTGTATCCAATCCCTTTAAATAGTAGTAATTGGAAAGATTACTCACTCAAGATGTCCCCAACCGAGCTCAGGAAGATACGGAAGTTTCTTGATGCGAATAATGCTGTCATAGACAGAGGGCTGCAGACTTTGGGAAACAGCATTGGCCAGAATGACTGCTATCATCACTGGAAGGATGTGGGAGATCTGGCCTGTGAGCTCAAAAACAATCACGGAGGTGGAAATCGTGTGGGTCACTGCACCTGCCAGCGCTGCAGCCCCTGCAGAGAGAAACGAGGAATTAAGCAGCTGGCAGAAATGTCCCAACTCACTTTGGCATAAACTGTGCTTTGTCTATTTTTCTGCGGCAGCCAAAAATAATTATGGCAGACATAAAAAAAACCTCACCTACAACAGCGTATCCACCTGGCACAATACGATAAATACTACCATCTGCGTGGATACCATCAGGAAACCAAGCAGCCATGCTCTCTCCAACAAGGCGACCAAATGCAGCCCCTGAAAGGGAAGCCAATACAAAAAAAAATGATGTGAGACAAACCGTCACTGTTCACTGACAGAAACATGTGCATAGTTGTTCAAATCAAACATCACAGAAACAGTTGCCTGATCATTGCAATCACTCCTTGAATATTTTTACTGTGTTGTTACACATGCAACCATAATAAGACTTCCCACTGTGGTTAATCAGAATTCTGATCTAAATCAGGCCTGTTGGACCTTGCTGCTACCGATAAATTCTTACGCTCTTCACAGGAATCTAGCAACATTTTGTTGACAAAATGTTTCACATCCAACCTTCTATATTGGAAAATGTTAAACTATTTTAGAAAAGCTACCTAGACCACTGGCAGTGTGATCGATCACTTGTTAAATGGTAATGAAGAATCAAGAGACCAGTGAAGTTTTTTTTTAAGAAGCTGATTCAGTTGAGTGTATTTGGAAACCTTTCTTGTGAACGCACCAATGTTCAACTAGAACAAACTTTTCCTGGGTTCCTCAACTTCCTGCTGTGTGCATGTACCTGGAAACCCCCTCAGAATGCATTCTTCACATGGGTGGTCCAAATCCAAGCTGAAATCAGTTCAATTTTCCAATGTTTCTTCCCTTGTTTATGAGCTATTAACTAAACTTGTGCTTTCTCACTCAATTAGTTTATGCTTTTGTGTCAATAATTAGTTTTGCTTCAGTAATTTTTAAAATTAAAAATGGCGTTGATTAATTTTATGCTATCTTGGTGCCAAGTCCACAATGAACACTTTCATGCTGTCATTTTTAATTAAAGGCAATTGCTGACTATGTTCCGTAGAGTTAAAATGATCAGAGTGCAACCACAAACAGTAAGAACGAGAAAACAGTCAAAGACAATAAGAAATCATGAGGTCAACAGTTTGTGAAAAAAGGTGTAAAATCATCCTCAAATCAACATAGATGTGGGGTTATAGGGTTAACATTGAGAAAGCAATCATGGACACACCTGAGATAGGTCAGATGAACCATGAAAGCAATGGCATGAGAAACAATGAAGTCACTAAGTCTAACACTAGTTCTGAGTACTTAGCAATATTCATCACATCATATTTCCACTGGAAACTGGATCAAATGCATTTGTTATGGACTAGATCAGACCACTCAAAACATTCTTAAGCAGGCAACCTAGACCATAACTTTGCATATCTTTCGTTAAATGTACAGGGAAAATTACCCAGAGTAAGTTAGCTAGGGTGACGACCAGGTTTTAAAACAGACAAAATATTATTCACAAAATTACACAACGAAACACAAAGAACAGAATAAAGAACCCCTACAGAACTCAGTCTGTCCAAACTAGACTTAATTATGCTGTTTCGAATACACAAAACAGTACTAATAAATGAACCCTCTCAAAAAACAGTAAAATGGAACAAATGCTTACAGGTCAAAGTTAGAAAGGCAGAAGGAGAGAGAGTCTAGTATCCTGTTTCCACACAGCTGAACTCCTAACTAGTTCTGGACTGAACTGTTTAGCTAGAGAGCTGACCACTTCTCTTTCATTATACAGGTTACTTTTAAAACATGACCACTTCGGCCTGAAGACTCATCTGTTTACAGATTTAAAAAAAGGCCTCTCAAAATCCTTCATCATCTCTGTACCAAACTCATCAGCTTGGAGCCGGGAGAGTTTTATGTCATCTCTGAAAAAAATCAAGGACACAGTATCCTTGAGAAAAGGAACAGCTTTTAGAAAAAAAGGGACCAGCTTTGTGACACATTATAGAAAAATGCTCAATCAAATCTGAAGTCAAGTATTAAATTATGGACTAGCTTCTTAGAGTACTGTCCAAAATTGATTGAATGTAAAAGGAAGAGTGCATGGGTACTTGTTTGAACATGCATGTCTGCATCTGTGCAAACTCTGTGTCCACATTCCCCGAATCTGAGAGTGAAATAGTATAAGAGCACATTCAGGAAGTCAGCTTCACAACTTGCACGTCACACTAGATATGATGTATCTAGAATTTGCAAAATGCAGTTGAAAATGAATTGTGATGTTTGGATGAGATGGTCAACACATCACTAACTATTCCCTTTTCCTAATATATAGACTTTTAAATGCTGTAAGCGGGATATCTTTTGACTTCTAAATTTCCACTCATTTGTCTCAGACCTTTGTGGCATAATAACATAAGAATTAGCACTGCTGCATAATGGCTTTAGCTGTTTACAAGTCTTCTAAACAAAATTCAAACAGATTTAAGACTCCAGAAGTAAGACTTTAAAGTATGTAGAGATAAGAAAACTGTATGAAATCTGAATGCCTGAAAGAAGGAAGCAGAGGATGAAAATTATTTTTTTCTTGAATTACAGTGCATTCTCAAAGAATGTGAATTGTCTTATAAGTGTTAAAACATAAACAGATTTGCAAATGTCTAATTTTCTAGTTTTTAATTTTTCTTCAGTATTGGAGGTAGTAAAAGTACAAACGGGCCTGATTCAAATTATCTGAACACAAGTAATATCACAGCAATCTTGAAATGAAACTTAGTATCACCAGTGTAGTGGTCTTAACTGTGAAAATCTAATTATCTGCAAGTTTTGCAATAAATACTTGACACAAACTATAAACAAGGAATATCTCCAAATGTAAATTAGGAAATATGGCTTACACAACAATTAATTTACTATGTAAAAGAACACAAACTAATGATTCAGATATGCTGTATTTAAGGTTGTATATTCGTTCGCTGAGCTGATGTGTTTTTCTGCAGGCATTTCATTGCCTCACTAGGTGACATCATCAGTGCATCACAGAGAGGTGGCGAAATGCCTGACAAATGAATCTGCATCCTCATCCATAACCTAAACTACAAATCTTTTCAAAAACTGGAAGCACTGTATTTAAATCTACAGAACCTAAACAAACAGTGAGAAAAATCATCCTGGGGTGTGGCCAGCATTTTATTACCCATTCCTGCTTGCTCTTGAGATGGTGGTGGTGAACTGCTTTTTTGAATTACTGCAGTCCATGTGCTGTAGGTAAACCCATAATACCGTTAAGGAGAGAATTCCAACATTTCGGCCCAGTGATGGTAAATGAACAGTGATATTTTCCCCAAGTTCAGTGGCTTGGAAGGGAACTTGCAAATAATAGCTTTCTCATGTCCTTCTAGATGGAACTGGTTGTGGACTTGGAAAGTGCTGTCCAATGATCTCTGGAGAATTTCTACAATGCATGTTACTGAGCAGTGTTTGTGGAGACACTAATTGGCACCATTTCCACAAACAATCAAGTGAGCTATTTTGACCTAGATGATGTCAAGCTTCTTGAGTGTTGTAGGAGCTGTATCCATTCAGGCATGTGGGATGTATTCCATCGCAGTCCTGCCTTAGACTATAAGACATAGGAGCAGAATTACACCATTTGGCTCACCAAATTTGCTCCACACTTGATGACTGATATGTTTCTCAACCCCATTGTCCTGTCTCCTTCCTATAACCCAAACCTTGATTCCCTTACTGTTCTTGTGCCTGAGATGGTGAATAGGCTATATGGAGTCAGGATGTGAGTACTGCAGTACTCCATAGACTCTGACCTGCTCTTGTAGTTATTTGTATTTATATGGTGTATCCAGTTTAGTTTCTGGTCAATGATACCAGGATATTGATTTTGGAGAAGTCAGTGGAGATATGCCATTGAATGTCAAAGGGTGGTGATTGGATTATTTCTCATTGGAGATAGTCGTTGCCTGACATTTCTGCAGCATGGATGTTATGTTAAGGGTGTGTGTAAATATTAGGGCATAATATACATAGAATGTGCTGTTAATTAGACATTTAGACTTGATAGAGTTGCTGAAGCTTCAGTTGAAAAGCACTGACAAAACCAGAGGGTATATGGGACCTTAGTGAACAATGGGACCATTGATCATCTCCGTGAGGAAGGAGATATATAGATTGAAAAATAACAGATATGAAAAGATATCTGAATTCTATGTCAAATTAAGAGATTAAAAAGACAAATAAAGGAAGAGAAAGAAATTTCAAATTAAAGGTAAAATAAAAAGTTAAAAATCCTAAATTTTGGCATGTTTAAAATCTCCAGTGATAATTACTACTGAAGAAATGAGACTTTTTTTTCACTTTCTGAGCCATAATGTACTACTGAGTAAGTACTATTGATAGCACTGTTAAAGACATCTGCAATCACTCTTCAGATGAATGAGAGTAGACTGATGGGTGGTAATTGGCTGGGTTGGATTTCCTGCTTTTTATGCACAGGACGTAACCAGGCAATTTTCCACATTATCAGATAGATGCCAATTTTGCAGTTTTAGTGGGCCAGATAGGCTCCAGCACTGGTTCTGGTGCGTGTCTTCAGAGCTATTACAGAATAAAGTTGAGGCCCACAGACTTTTCACCATCCATGTCTTCAGCTATTCACATGAAGTAAACTGTATTGCTAAAGAGTGGCATCTGTAGTGCTGGTGGCCTCAGGAAGAGACCAAAATGACCATCCACTCGACACATCTGGCTGAAAGTGAATCATATACTTCAGCGTTGTCCTTTGTGTCAGCCTGTGCCATCACTGAGGATGGGGTTATTTATGAAATCTCAATCCTGTTCATGGTTTAATTGCTCATCATTCAATGTTGCATTTAGCAGTATTAGGTATCTTAGCTCAGATCCTTTGGTTGTGGAATTACTGAGCAATGTTCATCACATCATATTTCCACTGTCTGAATTAAACTGGTCACATGCTGTAGCTTCACCAGGTTGATACCTGGTGTTTTCTTTAGGTGTGCTTGGTGCTGTTCCTGGTATGCCCTTACACTCTTCATTGGATCAGGATAATCCCCGGACTTGGTAAGACCATAAGAAATAGGAACAGGAGGAGCAAGCCATTTGGCCCCTCCAGCTTGCTCAACAATTCAATACCATCATTGTTGACCCGGCCATTCCTCACATCCACTTTCCTGCCCTTTCCCCATAACCCTCGATTGCCCTACTGATCAAGAATCTGCCTTAGCCTTAAATATACACAAGCATCTGCCCCCACAACTCTGTGACAAGGAGTTCCAAAGACACCCTACCCTCAGAAAAGAAATTCATCATCATCTCAGTCTTTAATTGGCACCCTTTTATTCTGAAACTTTGCTGTCTGGTCCTATACTCTCTTAAGAAAGGAAAACATACTCTAAACATTTACCCTGCCAAGCCCATTTAAGATTCCTATATGTTTCAGGGAGATAATTTTTCATTCTTCTAAACTCCACTCCCAGCCTGTTCAATCTTTGCACATAAGGAAATGTCTGCATATCAGGGATCATCCTTGTGAACCTTTTCTGAATGGCCTCCAATAGAATGATATTGTTCCTTAAATGTGGGGACCAAAACTGCTCACAGTCCTCCAGGTATAGTCTTATCCGCAACTTGTACAGTTGCAGTAAGACTTCCCTATATTTTTTCTTCAACTCCCTTGAACTAAGGGCCACTATTGCATTAGCCTTCCTGATTACTTAAACCATCTAGCTTTCTGTGATTCATGTACAAATACTCCCAAGTCCCTTTGTGTTGCAGCTTTCTGTAGTTTCTATTTAAATACAAAAATACTGTTCTTTTGTTCTCCCTTCTAAAATTAATGCTTTGCATTTTCCCACATTATACTCCATTTGCCAACTTTTGACCACTTTCTTAACCTATCGATATCTCTGTAAACTGTTTGTATCCCTCTTGCAACCTGACTTTCCCTGCACTTTTGTCATTTGCAAATTTGGCTACAGTACATATACTTCCTCTCTCGAAGTCAGTAATATATGCTGTAAACAGTTGTGACCACAGAAATGATCCTTGTAGAACCCTATTATTTTCAGTTGCCAACCTGAAAAAAATCCCCATATTCTAACTCATTGTTTCCTGCTCCTTAGCCAATTCTCTGTCCATACCAATATACTGCCTCCGATATCACAGGCTCTTATTTTATGACTTAACCTTTTTGAGAGGTACCTTGTCAATGCTGTCTGGAAATCTAAATATAACACATCCACTGGCTCCCATCTTTCCACTCTGGCTGAGACTTCCTCAATAAACTAAGTCATACATGATTTTCCTCTCACAAAACCATGATTGCTCTACTTAATTAGATTATGATTACCCAAATGTTCTGTTTTTACTTCCCTAATAATCAACTTAAGTATATTTCTGACAATAGATGTTAGATTAATCAGCATAAAAGGATCACCATGAAGTAGGAAAAGGGATGGGGATATAAGGCAGAAATTCAGGGGGCCAGAGTGGAAGCTTAGAGCTAGAACAAACAGTTGTTATCTATGGTTTATTACCTGTGCCACCTGCTAGCGAGGCAGGAACGGGGAGAGAGCAGTTGAACACGTGGCTACAGGGATGGTGCAGGAGGAAGGGATTCAGATACCTTGATAATTGGAGCTCATTCTGGGATAGGTGGGACCTCTACAAATGGTATGGTCTACATCTGAACCAGAGGGGTACCAATATCCTGGAGGGAAATTTGCTAATGTTCTTCAGGAGGGTTTAAGCTAATTCAGCAGGGGGATGGAAACCTGAATTGTAACTCTAGTGTACAGGAGGTTGACAGTAGTGAGGTCATGAACAAGGTCTCAAGGTCACAAGACTGTACCAGCAGGCAGGAAGGTGCTTTGAAGTGTGTCTACTTCAAAGCCAGAAGCATCCGGAATAAGGTGGGTGAACTTGTAGCATAGTTTGGTACCTGAGGTTTTGATTTTGTGGCCATTTCAAAGACATGGATAGAGAAGGGACAGGACTGGTTGTTGTAAGTTCTGGCGTTTAGATGTTTCAATAAGATCAGGGAAGGTGGTAAAAGAGGTGTGGCATTGTTAGTCAAGGACAGTATTATGGTGGCAGACAGGACGTTTGAGGACTCGTCTGCTGAGGTCGTATGGCCTGAGGTTAGAAACAGGAAAGGAGTCACCCTGAGTTTTCCATAGGCCTCCAAATATTTCCTGAGATGCAGAAGAAAGGATTGCAAAGATGATTCTGGATAGGAGGGAAAGTAACAGAGTAGTTGTTATGGGGTACTTCACCTTTCACAAATATTGACCAGAAATGCTATAGTTGGAGTTCTTTAGATGGGTCATGTTTTGTCTAATGTAGGCAAGAAGTTTTCCTGACACAGCATGTAGATAGGCCAACAAGAGGCAGGGCCATATTGGATTTGGTACTGGGTAATAAACCAGGTCAGGTGTCAGATTTGGAGGTAGGCGAACACTTTGGTGATAGTGGCCACAATTCGGTTATGTTTACTTTAGTGATGGAAAGGAATGGGTATATACCACAGGCCAGGAGTTATAGCTGGGGGAAAGGCAATTATGATGCGATTGTGCAAGATTTAGGATGCATAGGATGGTGAAGAAAACTGGGCACAATTGAAATATGGAGCTTGTTCAAGGAACAGTTACTGCATTTCCTTGATAAGTATGTACCTGTCAGGCAGAGAGGAAGTGGTCGAGTGAGGGAGTTGTGGTTTACGAAATAAACGTTGAATCTCTTGTCACAAGGAAGAAGGAGGCTTCTGTAAAGATGAGACGCGAAGATTCTGTTAGGGCACTTGAGAGTTACAGATTAGCCAGGAAAGACCAAAAGAGAGAGCTAAGAGGAGCCAGGAGGCGACATGAGAATTCTTTGGCAGGTAGGATCAAGGAAAACTCTAAAGCTTTCTAGTGGTATGTCAGGAATAAAAGAATGACTAAAGAAAGATTAGGGCCTGTCAAGGACAGTAGTGGGAAGTTATGCACGGAGTCTGAAGGGACAGGAGAGGTGCTAAGTGAATATTTTTTTATCAGTATTCACACGGGAGAAAAGACAATGTTGTCGAGAAGAATACTGAGATATCGGCTACTAGAATAGATGGGATTGAGGTTCACAAGGTGGTGTCAGCAATTCTGGAAAGTGTGAAAATAGATAAGCCCCCTTGGCTTGTTGGGAGTTATCCTAGGATTTTCTGGGAAGCCAAGGGAGATGATTGCAGAGCCTTTGGCTTTGTTCTTTATGTCATTGTCTACAGGAATAGTGCCAGAAGATTACAGGATAGCAAATTTTGTCCCCTTGTTCAAGAAGGTGAGTAGAGACAACCCTGATAATTATAGACCAGCGAGCCTTACTTCTGTTGTGAACAAAGTTTTGGAAAGGATTATAAGAGATAAGATTTATAATCATCTAGTAAGGAATAAGCTTATGAGGGATAGTCAACACGATTTTGTGAAGGGTAGGTTATTCCTCACAAACTTTTTTGAGTTCTTTGTGAAGGTACCAAACAGGTGGATGAGGGTAAAGCAGTTGATGTGGTGTATATGGATTTCAGTAAAACATTTGATAAGCTTCTCCACGGTAGGCTATTACAGAAATTACGGAGGCAAGGGATTGTGGATGATTTAGCTGTTTGGATCAGATATTGGCTAGCTGTAAGGAGACAGAGGGTGATGGTTGATGGGAAATTTTCATCCTGGCGTTCAGTTACAAGTGGTGTTCTGCACGGATATGTTTTGGGGCCACTGCTGTTTGTTATTTTTATAAATGACTTGGATGAGAGCATAGAAGGATGGGTTAGTAAATTTGCGGATGATACTAAGGTCAGCAGAGTTGCAGACAGTGCAGAAGGATGTCGCAGGTTACAGAGGGAAAAGCTGCAGAGCTGTGCTGAGAGATAGCACAAATGGAGTTTAATGCAGAAAAGTGTGAGGTGATTCACTTTAGAAGGAGTAACAGGAATAGAGTACTGGGCTAATGGTAAGATTCTTGGTAGTGTGGATGCGCAGAGAGATCTCGGTATCCATGTGCATTGATCCCTGAAAGTTGCCACCCAGGCTGATAGGGTTGTTAAGAAGGATTTCCTATTCCTTGGATGCTGCCTAACCTGCTGTGCTTTAACCAGCAACACATTTTCAACTGTGATCTCCAGCATCTGCAGACCTCATTTTTTACCCTTTGTTAAGAAGGCATACTGTGTTAGTTTTTATTGATGGTGGGATTGAGTTTCAGAATCATGAGGTCATGCTGCATCTGTACAAAACTCTGGTGTGGCTGCACTTGGAGTATTGTGTATAGTTCTGGTCACCGCATTATAGGAAGGATGTGGAAGATTTGGAAAGGGTGCAGTGGATATTTACCAGAGTGTTGTCTGTTATGGAGGGAAGGTCTTATGAGGAAAGGCCAAAGAACTTGAGGCTGTTTTTGTTAGAGAGATGACTTAATAGAGGCATACAAGATAACCAGGGGATTAGATAGGCTGGGCAGTGAGAGCCTTCTTCCTCAGATGGTGATGGCTAGCATGAGAGTACATAGTTTTAAATTAAGGGGTGATAGATACAGGACAGATGTCAGAGATAGATTCTTTACTCAGAGAGTAGTGAGGGGGTGGAATGCCCTGCCTGCAACAGTAGTATATTCGCCAACATTAAGGGCATTTAATTGGTCATTGGATAAACATATGGACGATAATGGAATAGTGTAGGTTAGATGGGCTTTAGATTACGCACACCTGTGCAGCCAACAGAGGGCCAAAGGGCCTGTACTGCACTGTAATTTTTTTTATCTATCTATCTAGAGCATGATATGGTAGGCAATGAGATGAAAGATTGTGGTTCAATACTATTATGATGCGAGTTATGGATGCCCACTTTAAGTTGTTAGATTTGGTCAAAATCAATGAATGCCACACAAAGAATGGAGGGCATCTTTAACGAGAAACTGGGGGTCATATGCACTGGTGTCACTGCTAACTGATTCCTGAAAGGCTCATGCCCGAAACGTCGATTCTCCTGCTCCTTGGATGCTGCCTGACCTGCTGCATTTTTCCAGCAACACATTTTCATCACTGCTAACTGATTCTGTCACAGACAAGGGATTCTATGAAAGGTAGATTGATGATGACGATGTCACTTAGCTTTCTCCCTCTTGTGGATTCTTTCAGTACCTGCTGCAGACCCAGACCAACAGCTTGTAGCACTTCAGCACTTGGCTAACTTGCTCAGGAGTGGCACTAGTGAGGTTTCTTCGTCCATGTTTGACCTGAACCAATGACTTGACAATAAACTTTCTATCATGGGCCTAATGGATAATTAATATCCAAATGCATCAATTTCATAAAAATCAGGGCAATCAATAGCAAAGTGCTGTTTTTGCAAAAGAAAATTGCTATGGCCAGCAAATTGTGATTTGCAACTCGTAGAAAAAAATCGCTGACCAATTTACACTTCAGCACGGGCTGTATCATTCTTATGCTCTTATTTTTGCAAATTTGAACCTTTTGAAATAATTACACCCATTATACCAAATTATTGTTGAGGCCTCAGAATAATTAAAATATTTTGACTTAACATTATTTTTAAAAGTATTTTCCTGAGCTCACACTCACCTGTTATCAAGATTTGAACTTCAAACGATGTCAGGTGAAAACAATCTATTTGAATATCTATGCAGGAAAATTTAAGGGAGCTCATGGTGCAACAGTTGTGGTATCGTCCCGAAAGATGTGTCACTAAAAATCCCCAGACAGCATCTTCCAAATGCACAGCCACATCCATCTAGAAGGACAAGAACAGCAGAGACAAGGGAGCACCACCACCTGCAAGTTCCCCTCTGCAAGACATTCACCATTCTGACTTGGAAATATAACCCTGTTCCTTCACTGTCGCTGGGTCAAAATCCTGGAATTCCCTCCCTTAGGACATTGTGGGTCTACCTAAATGAATTGCAGCAGTTCAAGAGGCAGCTCACCATCATCTTTTCACAGGCAGCTCAGGATGGGTTATAAATGCTGATCAGCCAGCAATACCCATGACCTATAAGCCCAGATTCAGGTTCCATCCACTCCAGAGGTGTGTATTTGCATTCTGAATAGGTTAATTAGAAGAAGAAAAAAATACAGAAAAATCTGAGGATTGTTGTGTCATAGTGGTAATGCCCAGTCTCTGAAACAAGAGGCCCAGGTTGAAGCTCCACATGCCCCAGAGCATCTCTGAACAAGTTGACACAGAAAATATTGAGGCAGAAAAATCTGTCTGTAGCCTGCAGTCACTGAGGAGCTGTCACTTGCTAATCTACCTGTTAATCCTAGCACTGAATTACAATTGAAATATGCCTTTACAGCAATGCTTTTAGAACGCAGCTCTAAAGAAGTGAACATAGGAGATATGAATACAGTAGAAAGCTTCCAAAATTCATCATAAATATGAAGGTTGGAGCAATCTGGATAACAGAAAAGCTAAAGGAATGATGGAGGAAAACATCATTATGGGGAATGAATTATTGATCTTTCAGGGGGATTAAATTTGATAAGTAAGAGTCATGTGGATCTAGTTAAGAAATGCCATAACTTGAAACATTAAATCCTCCTGATAGTATGACAGCATAGACGGATAAAGCTAATTCTATCAGTATTATTTATTTGGGTTTATAAAATAAAAAACAGCATATTTTTGGCTCATGAAGTCTAAAGTTGTGTAGAAAAGCTTAAACAAGGTGGAGGATGTAGTTGTAAATTGATATATGACATCTCTTTAAAGTAGTGTTCACTAGAGTTTCAGTAATCAACCTTCCCCCTCTTGCTTTATCCATCAACTGCAGAAGAGAATTCAAAGTAGAATCTCCAAAGTGTGTTGATAACTCAACATTTCATTGTGATTTCCAAATTATCAAATGTCAGGGATTATACAAAGTGAATTTATTGAGATTTAGCAACTGCCAAATGATCAGGAAAATTACACAAGGGCAGATGTTCTATGTTTACATCATTGATGTAGACTCTCAGCTGCAAAACACATACACAGCAACACTGAGGGTGCAATGCCCATGACTTCATGTCCCTTAAATTTAATGAGTGTAAAGTTATAAGGAGTACAACCATGAATCCCAAATATGGACACATAAGACTCACAGAGGGACAGATAAAGAAAAATATCACTGTAAATCATGTGAAGAGGAGCATATTGGGACAGGAATTTATGCACTCTGTGAACAGTGAGCCTGTGGAATTTGATGCAGAAAGCAGTTAAGGCCAAAACATTGCATGATTTCAAGAAGGAATTATATATATAGCACTCAACACTAAAGGGATCAAATGATATGGGAGATATTGAGTTGGATGATCAGCCATGATCGGATTGAATGGTACAGCAGACTCGAAGGGCCAAATGGCCTGTTCCCATGGTTCTTTGTTTCACTGCATGAAGCCATTTCTGCCAAAGATCTATGCCTTGATCCACAAAAATGACAGCAAGCCTCCAGTCGCCTGCCACTTCAACACCATGTTACGATGTCAACATTTCTATCTCAGGCCTGTTGCAGTGCTTCAGGCCTCATCCTCTGCTTGGGGCACCACAGCCTTTGGACTCAACATTGAGTTTAACAATTTCAGAACATTATCACCATCCTCTATGTTTGCTAGCTCCCTTCACACTCCTAGGTCATGTTTTAGTGAGTTACTTGTTAGCACCCAACGCCCCGTATTTCTCTCTCTCGGTTTATCATCAGTAATCTGTTTGCCTATTCCTTTTTGCTATCTCTCTATGCACTGTATCCATGTACTCTACTCATCAAACTGCTGCTGCCCACCCCCTAATCCCCAACCACTACCACCACCAACTCCACCCAGGCCAACCCTTCATCAGCACAAATACAACTTCTTCCCAGCTATTTTCAGTTCTCCCATAGGGGCACTGGATTGAAAATATTCACTTTTTTTCCCTCTCTACAGATGCTGCCAAACCCACTGAGTTTCTCCATCACTTTCTGCTTTTGTTACAGCATGTTAGGTGTTCCAGTCATCTGAGAATCAATCACAGTTTCAAGAAGTGATAATAAAAGATTGTCCCTTTGGTGTGATTCCTGGATTCCCAACAGAGGCTAATAGGATTACAAGTATTAGTAGCCCAGTTGCTCCAATAATTCTTAAAAGCTCGTCAGCATCCAGGACAAAGCAGACACTTGACTGGCAATATCTACTACCTGCAACATCCACTCCCTCCACCAGAGAGATAGCAGCAGCAGGTACTGAGCTCAAGAGGCACATTCACATCCTGCAAATGAATACATTTTTAAAAAAACCTTCAAACATCCTTTCAGATGTCTGATACAGAATTAGAACTTGGAAATGCACCCAAAATCAGGTTTGACTGCTGAACAAAAATTCTGGTCTTTGGTTTATGAGTGCACAGCATTTCATTTAATATATTTAGAGATTCACTAGGATCACTTCGTTAGCAATCAAGAAACAATTTGAAAAACAAATGTACATAAAGCATATATAAGCGATCAGAAAAGTGCTGTGGAATAGGGTGAAATTGAACACCTTGGCCACCTGCATTCCTTCCTCTCCAAGGACCTCCTGACTGGCCCCTGAAGAAATATGATATCTCTCTCTCTCTCTCTAGGACTGTCGTTAAGAGGAGCAAGCTACCTGTGCCAATTGGTGTCTGTGGACAATTTTGAGTAGTCAGTGGCATATACCTCACCTGAACCAGCATTACTATCCAGTAAATTAGCAAATAGCACCAAATTTGCCAGTTCTCTACCTGCATGGCAATGGGCACAAGCAGAGTGTGATTTACAACTCTCTGCACAACTGAACTGCAGCCTGTATTTGGGAGCTTTCAACTTGTGGAATACGTTTATCATCAATTTCGCTAAAGATAACAATGAGTTATTCATTAAAATGAATCATTTTCACAACCAACAAAAATTGGAGGGCATATGCTTTATCACAACCACAGGACACTCATGTTTAATTCACACCCCCTTGCTCTACATTTAAAAATTAATATTCAAACTTATAACATCTACACTGTGCACATACTGTGAAGCCCGAGGTGCAGAAGTGCTAAAGGTAATAAATTAGAAATGATTACTTGTGATATTTGATCTATAGGTCTAGGTTATAGAGACAATTTCAATGGATTAAGTAGTTATATGTGCATGTGTGAATGTGAACAAAGTATTTCCCAAGTCATGTACAAATTTTCTTTTGAAGTCTGTTTCTGCAACAGTGTTTATGTTGTTGCCTTTATTCAGGTTTCATAAGTAAGGTGATTTAAGTTAAATTAAATTGCTAGTTGCTAATTTCAGATACTGTGTTTGGGTGTTCTTCAGTTTTTAACATTGCACATTAAAACTCTGAGAAATTAAAGGGACAAACACCATTAAAAAAATTTGGAGAAAAGAATTGAAGTTACTGTTCTTAACAGCAATAACCCTCCAGAAAATAAACAAGGTGCTACAAAATAAAGTTGAGGTAAACGAAAACCATTGTTATTTACAAAGTTGACACAGAATATAACAAGATGACCAACAGGAACAGGAGGAGGATGTTCAGCCCCTTGAGCCTGCTCCACCATTCAATAGGATCATGGCTGATCTGACATTCCTCAGGCCCACTTTCCTGTGCTTTCCCTCAATTCCCCTATTGATAAAGACTTCATCCATTACAGCCTTAAGTATTCATAAGAACTTTGCCCCAGTGGCTCTCTGTGACAAGGTGTTCCAAAGACACTTGACCCTCTGAGAGAAGGAATTCCCCCTTATCTCAGGCTTACACTGAAACCCCTTTACTCTGAGACTAGATGCTGTGGTCCCACTCTCCCATGAGGGGAATCGTCCTCTCAGTATTTACCCTTGCCAATCCCCTTACCTTTTAATGAAATTACCTCTACACCAAGGATCATCTCAGTGAACTTTTTTATGAACTGCCTCCAATGAAATGACATATTTTCTTAAGTAGAGGGACCAAAACTGCTCACAGCATTCCAGATGTGGTCTCGCCAGCACCTTATACTATAGCAGTAAGACTTCCTTACACTTACACTCTAAACCCCTTGAAATACAAACCAACATTCCATTAACGTTCTTGATTACCAGCTCTATCGGTGTGCTAGCTTTCTATGATTCATGTACAAGTCCCGTGTTACAGTTCTCGGCAGCTTTTCTATAACAATACTGTTCTTATCTCCTTCCTTTCAAAATGAACAACTTCCCATTTTCCATCATTATGTAATACACTTTCCCCTCCTCTACCATCTTGACTGTACTGTCTTAACTTCATATGTATCGGGCATGGAGGGTTCACAAAAATGGGAGTGTAATCTAAATGAAAAAAAACCCCATCTGATTATAATGTTCAGGCAATCACACTACATTGACAGTGCATGCATTCACTAGCTATCAACAAAAGCAGGCAGTTTGTAAGTTTGCTCTCTGAGCAGTAGGCTTGTTCATCACCATGCTAGGTAACATCATCAGTGAGCGTCCATTGAACCGCTGGTGTTCTGCCCGGCTTTCCATTTATGTGTCTTGGTCTGTTAAGGTGGGTGATATCATTTCCAGTTCATTTTCTCAGAGGTTAGCAAATAGGGTCCAAATCAACGTGTCTATTGATGGAGTTCTGGTTTGAATGCCAGACCTCTGGGAATTCCCATACGTGTCCCTGTTTAGCTTGTTCTAGGATGGATGTGTTGTTCCAGTCAAAGTGTTGTCCTTCTTCGTCTGTATGTAAGGATACCAGTGATATCTGGTCATGTCCTTTGCTGGCTAGTTGGTGTTCGTGTATCCTGGTGGCTACTTTTCTGCAAGTCTGTCTGGTGAAATGTTTGTTGCAGTCCTTGCAGAGTATTTTGTATATGACATTCAATTTGCTGGTATAGGGTCCTTTTGGTTCATTAATAGTTGTTTCAGTGTTTTGGTAGGTTTGTGGGCTACCATGATGCCAAGAGGTTGGAGTAGTCTGGTAGTCATTTCAGAGATGTCTTTGATGTATGGTCCTGTGACTAGAATCTCTGGGCATGTTGTGTCTTCTTGTTTGGGTTTGTTGTTTAAGAATCGGTGGACTGTGCTCATCAGGTACCTGTTCTTCTTGAACATGTTGTATAGGTATTTTTCTACTGCTGCTTATAGTTCCTGGTGCTGCAGTGTGTTGTGACCCGTTTAAATAATGTCCTGATGCAGCTCAGTTTGTGGGTGTTGGGATGATTGCTCCTGTAGTTGAGTATCTGGTCTGTGTGTATTGCTTTCCTGTAGATGCTGGTCTGCAATTCTCCATTGACTGTTTGTTCTATTATGACATCTAGGAAGGGGAGTCTGTTGTTCTCCTCTTTTGTGAAACTTACACCAGTAAGGAGATTGTTCATGATATTGTAGGTTTCCTCTAATTTGTTCTGTTTCGTGATGACAAAGGTGCTGTCCACATAGCGGACCCAAAGTTTGGGTTGGATTTTGGGGAGGGCTGTTCGTTCTCGTCTCTGCGTTACTGCTTCTGCTAAGAAGCCTGTTATTGGTGATCCCATGGGTGTTCTGTTAATTTGCTTGCAGGTCTTGTCATTGAAGGTGAAGTGGGTACTGAGGCATAGGTCTAATAGTTGTGTTGTCTTTGCTCTCTGGTGTTTGTGTCCTTGGTTCCTCTAGTAGTGCGGTCAGTGTGCTTTTGACTAGGCTGGTAATTGATGTGAACAGGACCGGTACGTCGAAGGAGACCATGGCTTCGCCCTCTTCTATCTTGGTGTCTTTGATGATGTTCAGAAATTCTTGGGTGGAGTAGATGGAGTGGCATGAGTCTTCTATTGGGTATTTCAGTTTACGGTGAATTTCCTTAGCTAGTCTGAATGTCGGTGTGCTGAGAAGTGAGACTCGAACAAACAGCCCCCACCGACTTACCCACTTACTCCGATTTACCCACTTTTGTTCGGTGACATTTGTCCACAATAACTGTGAGAAAGTGAAGACTGCAGATGCTGGAGATCACAGTTGAAAAGTGTGGCGGTTGAAAAGCACAGCAGGTCAGGCAGCATCCGAAGAGCATGAGAATGGAGAATCGACACCAGGAAGGTCTTATGCCTGAAATGTTGACTCTCCTGCTCCTCAGATGCTGCCTGATCTGCTTTGCTTTTCCAGCGTCACACTTTTCAATCAGAATAACTGTGCCCAAGATTCAATTTTCTGAAGCTTAATTAGGTGTTAAGGGTCATAATTAAACTTAAATCAGAATTACACCAAAGTGTCATATCTGGCTGTGCAATAACATCTTTGAACAAGTTGACTAGAAAATATCTATAAACCTGAATGATCAAAGCCCTTGCTCCCATTAATGTGATGAACAGTTGGCAGAGTAGTGTCATACCTGGGCTCAATATAAATAGAGAACCAATGTATTGACAGCCTTTAAAGTAAATTTTAGCTTATAAGTTGTTGTTAAACATTTAGTTGAATTCCGTGCCTTACACAAAGAATTTTGATGAAAAACAGCCAAGAAGAGAACTGTACAGGCATTTTTATTTCTGACATACAAAAACATCAATATTTAAGATTTGAATGACATGCAAAGTGCAATGCTACAAATGAGCACCAGATACCTCAGCAGCAAAAAAAAACTCACTAAGTCAAAGTTTATGATTAGATTAGATCCCCTACAGTATAGAAACAGGCCCTTCGGCCCAACAAGTCCATACCGACCCTCCGAAGAGAAATCCACCCAGACTCATTTACCCCTGAGTAATATACCTAAGACTATGGGCAATTTAACTTGGTCAATTCACTTGACTTGCACATCTTTGGACTGTAGGACGAAACCAGAGCACCTAGAAGAAACCCATGCAGACACAAACTCCACACAGACAGTTGCCCGAGGCCAGAATTGAACCCAGGTCCCTGACATTGTGAGGCAGCAGTGCTCACCACTGAGCCACCGTGCCACCTATCTAATGTGTATCTACTTTGACGATTATTGAATTTAGTGATGATACAAAAAAGGAATCTGATAACTTTCAACTGTTCTCTGAACATAGTTCTATTTTAGCTAAGTGTGAAGTGGAAGCTAATTGTGGAACTATGTAGGTTAAAGGTCAATGTAACTGCGCGGGAAGTACTTGGAACGGTACATTAGGCATTTATCACAGGATGTGTCCAAAGATGTTTTTTTTTAAAAAAGGGGGTAATTTTTGTGTCACTGATGCCTTGCTTGTGTTTAAAAATAAACCGAGAAGCATTGGTAATCATACTGACTCACCCGTGTTGTCATCTATCTTGATTTTCAGGTGAAATTGCATCTTGGTGACTGAATTACAAATTGAAAAGTGGTGGAAGCCTAATAAATATACACAAATATAGGTCCAGTGCTGCACTTACAGCTTCATTACCATTTTCCTGTCTGCCTGTTGAATACTGCCAGTTGTCGCTTCCACCCACTAACTAAAGTCAGCAGGAGGCCATTTCCAGTGATAAACGAACAGATCGTCAAATTAAGCTGAATGGAACATTTGGAGACAAAGTCCTGATAAGTATCTAAGGGTTTTGCAGCTCAAGATCTCTAAATTATTTACCATTAGGTTCTGTACATATTGCTACTCTCCACATAGTCTGCTTCTTTTTAATTCTGACAGTAAATACATTTACTCCATTCAGCTGCAACACTGGCTCCCCTCCCCCGTTACCCACCTCCAAATATGTGAACTTCTGATGGGTTACATGCTTTCTGCTGGCAGCTTCATGATTAAAGTCTTTGTGCATTATTCTCAAGATGAACCGAATTGACAAAAAGCTTTATTGGCACAGTGGTAGTGTCCTTATCCCTGAGCCAGGAGGCTTAGGTTCTAGTGGGATGTAATAACATCTTGCAACAGGTTGATTAGAAAATGTCCATAAACCCGACTTGTCAAAGCCCCTGCTCCCAATAATCTGAAGAACAGTTAGCAGAGTAATGTGCACACGCCAAAATCACATAAACTGTCTTCATTGTCAGTGCATCTCTATGAGTTATTTATACCTTCACAACAGAAAGTATGTTGAGAAGTTGGTATTTGTATATTTGTTCATCTGGTTTGGGTATTGCTTGCAAGGCTAATTCCTAATTGCCCTTGGAGTTGTATTGATGAGCCACTTACTTCAACCACTGGGATACATGTGCTGTATAGCCATGCTGAGATTTCAAGCTTTGAACTCAGCAACATGGTGATGTAGTTCCAGATCAAACCAGTGTGAGAGTTTGAGGGGAACAAGCAGGTATACATCTACATGCCTTCTGCCCTTGTCCTTTGAACTGGTATAAGTTGCTGGTTGAAAATGTGCTTTTGAAGATATCTCAGTGAGTTAGATTAGATTAGCTTCCCTAAAATGTGGATACAGGCCCTTCAGCCCAACCCTCCGAAGGGTAACCCGCCTAGACCCACTCCCACTAACTAATGTACCTAACTCTATGGGCAATTTAGCATGACCAATATATTTTGTAGATGGGCACACGCTGCTGTCACTGTATGCTGATGATGGAAGGAGTGAATATTTAAGGTCGTGGATGGGATGCTAATTAAACAGATTACTTTGTGAAGGATGGTGTCAAGCTTCACGAGCATTGTTGGAACAGCACTCATTCAGGCAAAGTATTTTTAGAGGAGCTGATTAGACTATCTTGTTGGAGATGATTATTCCTGAGTGCTTACTTGTGACTTCTCAGCCTAAGTCCAAACATTATCCAGATCTTGTTGCATGTGGGCATGGAACACTTTGGAAGAACTGAAAACTGTGCTGAATAATGTGCAACCATCAGTGACAAACCCATTTCTGACCTTATGACGGAGGGAGTATAATTGATAAAGCAGTTGAAATTGGTTGGTTTGGACACTGTCTTGATGGAACTCCTGCTTGAGATGTTCTGAAGCTGAGGAGGCTGGCTTCCAACAACTCCAAACATTTAGGTTTGCACTGTATTGGTCTTCAACTAGTGGAAGGTTTTTCCCAATTTCTCATTAAGGTACTAGGCATTATGTAAACTGGGTGATGATACATTTGAAATGCACATGTTTCTTGCTGATCAATTTTGTGGTGTTTCCCCACAGTCTACTGTGCATTGGCTGAAACACAGCTGTTTCATTACAAAAATACAACTGTAAGTACATCACCCCCCACCCCAGCTCATAGCTATATGGTACTGATGTTGAAATGAATGACATACAGAGCTTCCCAGAGGTGGGCATTCAGTGGAGATATTTTATTTAGATAACAAATATATCCTTTCTTTCTTCTGTACTCAAAGTAGAGATTTTGAATAGATACTCTTCAACAAAAATGGTAAAAGAAGTTCAAAATGAACAAAAGGATTGCCTCACAATAAATGACACATATCATAATTTTTATTTGATGGAATAGTGGTAATAAGTAACAGACCTAGAGTCAACTTAAATAAGTTAAAATGTAGCATCATTTTGCTTATTAATCATAACAGGGATGTAGCCTCAACGATAGTCTGAACTCTCAAATGTAATACAAACAGATAACTAGATAGAACTGTGAATTTGTGACTGGTGAATGAGATCAAAGAGGATGTTGCACACTATTCATCTCAGTTAAAGAAAGGTCATGTAGAAATATGGCTAACATAAAAGATGTTCCAAAATGATAAATTGAAGAGGAAATTGATAAAGTTGGGGATTATTACAAAATGCAATTAGATATCTCATGCACTTTACACAATTGAAAAAAAAAGTTTGAAGAGTGAAGATAGCTCACCAATAACGAAGACTGGCATGAAGGCACCACATGGTACAGGAATAGTTGTGGCTAGTGCAGACATCCAGAACTGAAACAAAAATGGTTGGATTACTGTTAAAAAAATGAGAAAGAGAAATCGATGGGATAATAAAGCCAAAAGTAGTCAGCCGATACGTAAATGTAACTTCACTGTCGTCAGAATTCATAATAGAAATTCACTGACAGATTTACCAATTTAAATAATAGGAATCAATGTTCTATCACCAGGTAGTTAAAATAAAATGTGTTTCAGAAAATAAAGCCCTAGTAACTGGAACAATATGCTTTTAGTGAATCGCTACACAAATTAAAGGAGTTAAAAATCACACAACACCAGGTTATAGTCCAACAGGTTTAATTGGAAGTACTAGCTTTTGAAGTATTCCACAATCACCTGATGAAGGAACAGCGCTCCAAAAACTAGTGCTTCCAATTAAACCTGTTGGACTATAACTGGGTGTTGTTTGATTTTTAACTTTGTACACTCCTGTCCAATATCGGCATGTCCAAATCAAATTAAAGAACTTATTGCATTGTCATTCTGCTGTTCATAAATGAAATGTTTTACAATCTCCACTAGCTATAGTAAGGGTACTGGTTACAGCCATGCTGGTCTGGAAATACTCAATTCTATTTGATCTCAGAAGCTGAACAGACTGAGGCCTGATTAATAACTGAATGGGAGACTTCCTGGGAATGTCAAGTGCTGTAGGTTTCAGGGCTGTTGCAGTATTGTGGCAATGTCCTGATCTGTTAACTAGGAGACCCAGTTCTAGCCCCACTTGTTTCAGTGGTGTGTATCAAAAGTTTTGACTGGATTGATTAAAATATATCTGTAAAAATCCTGTATTTTAGGAAGGAATTATAAGATTCAAATGCAATATAACATGAAAATTCACTCCAAACTCTTACTGATACAAATTTCACTCAATCTACAAGCCCACGTGGTGAGGCAGAGACCTTGAGTTGGTATGTTTGGCAACACAGCTGCACAGCATTTGTACTCAAAGGCACAAGCCTCGTGCTCTTAATAACATGACAAACCAAGCTATTACTGTATATGATTTAATTTAACAACAGAACACAAGTACCAAGGAGTGGCAATGGAGTTGATACAATTACGTGCACTTAATTAAATATTCAATGTTTAGTTACCACTCCAAACCATCCATCTGAAGCCTAGTTCTTTTTTGATTGGCTCATGTTTCTGTATTTCCATGGTTTTTCTTCTTAGCCTTCAACAGGACAAAACTACATAATTCAACAAACCACAGGCCAATGAGCCGAGGAGTGGCAGATGGAGTTTAATTTAGATAAATGTGAGATGTCACATTTTGGATAGGCAAATCAGAGCAGGACTTATACACTTAATGGTAAGGTCCTGGGGAGTGTTGCTGAACAAAGAGATCTTGGAGTGCAGGTTCATAGTTCCACGAAAGTGGAGTCACAGGTAGATAGAATAGAGAAAGTATTTGGTATGCTTTCCTTTATTGGTCAGAGTATTGAGTACAGGAGTTGGGAAGTGTTGGTGGTGCTGTACAGGACATTGGTTTAGCCACTTTTGGAATATTGTGTGCAATTCTGGTCTCCCTCCTATGGGAAGGATGTTGTGAAACTTGAAAGGGTTCAAACACAATTTACGAGAATGTTACCAGGGTTGGAGGATTTGAGCTATAGGGAGAGGCTGAACAAGCTGGGGCTATTTTTCCTGGAGTGTCAGAGGCTGAGGGTTGATCTGAAAGAAGTTTATAAAATCATGAGGGGCATAGATAGGAAAATAGACAAGGTCTTTTCCCTGTGGTGGGGAACTCCAGAACTAGAGGGTATAAGATTTAAGAGAGGAGAAAAATTTAAAAGGGACATAAGGGGCACCTTTTTCACACAGATGGTGGTGTGTATATGGAATGAGCTGCCAGAAGAAGTGGTGGAGGCTGGAACAATTACAACATTTAAAAAGCATCTGAATGGGTATATGAATAGGAATGTTTAGAGGGATGTGGGCCAAGTGCTGGCAAATGGGACTAGATTAGGTTAGGATGTCTTGTCAGCATGAACCAATTGGACTGAAGGGTCTGTGCTATACATCTCTATGATTCTATGACACCAGGATACATCGCAAACTTATAGCTTTTTTCAGTCTTGACCCAAGTAAAGTGTATCTTATTTCTGTAATTCATCATTGCACATTGGTATATTTTCTTTTTTACCAAACATCCTTGGATGTCTTTTAAATAATAGTCTACTCTGCTTAATTCAATGTTATCCAATATATAAAACTGGGAAGTCAATTTTTTGCACTATGTTCCTACTTCGTCATTTTTTTTTGCATTGCATTATCCAAGTCATTGAAATTGAACAATATTTTTACTGTAAAATGAATTATATGGAGTAGATTGAATTAGCTATTTCTTAGGAGGTTCACAAATGTTTGTGTTGCTTATTTTGCCCCAGTCATGATGAAAGGGTACAAGGAACCCAGCATGTACTGTAGGTACCCTGTCCTCACAATGAGGCATGGTTTTGCCAATGGGGACCTAGTCAGAGGAGGAATCACAAACAGTCCTCTCGCAGGTCTCCTTTCAGGACATTCTAGAGGAGGCCTACAACCCTCCATTCCTTGGAAGGGCATGCTAGAGAAGGGTCTGCTTGCCTCTGGCAAGATAACCTTTCCTATATCTGGTCCACCCAAGCACAAAGGATCCTGGGGTTTCCCGACCAAACTCCAGGGCCAACAGGCTCCAATGCCGAGCAGGCTCCCTCCACCCCAGCTGCAGAACTAAGGAATACACTGAGATGTAGTGCGGGAGGGGACATAGAGAGTTTGTTGAGGCCACTATGCTGGCACAGGTGAAAATGGGTTATAAATGATTCTGACCTTGTATTTAAACACAAATTTATATAAATGGTTGTTAGTCTCTTTATGTAGGGCGAAATAGTATTGTTACAGTATCAAGCAACACTTTGTGGTCAAAGACTATGTTCCAGAGATGCAGGTCAATGTTGAAAGAATCTAAAATAAAAATTAAATAAAAAGATTGCAATGTAGGGAGATGGGGATGGGATGTAAAAATTCCAAAAACTGACATTTTTATTGCTTTATCATTAACAGTAACATTTCAGAGTCCCAGATGGAGGCTGATATTTACTAAAATTGATCTTAAATTATTTGCTTTTTTTTTACTATATAGTTGAAATGATTTGGAAATTTACATTCATCAGCTTAATATATAGTACAGCAGTTATTGTAGGCTAACAGTTTATTACTATAAAATCACACTGACTTTTGACAATAAATACATATTTATAAATTAATTTTAAATGGATAATGTTGTTAGAAAAATTCAAACTGGAATAAATCCAGTGGCTACCACTATTAAAGTCTTCAGCGAATATATTTAGCTCTTGCAATGGAATTTCATCAGAAGTTAATTTAAGTGGCTTAAAACGGAACAATTATGACATTTCATATCTGAACGGTAATGTTCACCCATTTATTGGGTGGCACTTTTATGGGTTATTGTTTGAACCATGTAGTGAACAAATGAAATAAATAATTACAAGATCATGAGTGCCTATGGCAAATAGATCAACTATAAAATCCATTAAAAAGTAGAATTTTCCTTTCAAGTAACATATTCTAGCTTCATCGCTCCCTTGCATTTAGACAATAGACAATAGGTGCAGGAGTAGGCTATTCTGCCCTTCGAGCCTGCACCACCATTCAATATGATCATTTCTTATATTTCCAAAAGAAATTAGCTGGCTCTGTTATGAACTCAGTAGAGAATGATAACTTCAAAAAATGTATTTGAATTCCCAATGAGTGACTGAATGGGCAGCACAATAATTTTAAGTTTTGAGAGACCTTTCCTGTATCAAACAAACTAAAAGCAACATCAATTAAATCCTACTTTGGACACATCTTGTCAAAGCTTTTCATCCTGCACCCATTAAGACAACTCACAAGAAATATTAATATAAAAGGAAATTACATCTTTATACTGCTTGAGGCAATCATGCTGATTGGTTGGCAGGTTGACTCTGATTTGTACAGGCGTTGTCATGGAGAATGCGTAATTTAAATGACTGACAATGAACTGCCAAGCTGCGATTAAATTTAAGCCAATGAGGCTGACTGTTATTGGTAAAGATATTGCTATGCAGAATGAACCAAAGACAGGTCATTCCTGAAGAAGGGCTCATCCTGAAACGTCGATTCTCCTGCTCCTTGGATGCTGTCTGACCTGCTGCGCTTTTCCAGCAACACATTTTCAGTTGAAACACAGACAGGGTGTGTACATATGCTTTCTGTCTGCAAAGGACATAGCTCTGTGTAGGAGTAGATGTAGCTTCCAGTACAAACAAATACAAACACACTTTGAGCCCAACTGGCAATCTTACATTGATTGTTAGAGTAATTCTTTGCACAATCAAGATTGTTTAGCAAATGCCATCCAATTACAGGATCACATTAAATGTAGGATATAGTGCTTAAAGTTTCTAAACATTGACTGGGTAAGGTTAGCATCTTGCTTGTTGCAGACAGCTGAACTGACAAGTTGTTCGACATGATCTCAGTCTCCAGGATGTACAGCTTATTATCTACATCACACTGGCACTGAAATTCATACAACATCTTACTCATTTTGGCTTGACGGCAGCATCTTTTTAGTGGTGAACACCACTGGTGAGGCTACTGCTTAGTAGCAGCACAAAACATCCAGCTACACCTTTTGTGACACCGTACCCTTCGAGGTTAATCTAAAGTAGATTATAATTTGGAGATGCTGGTGTTGGACTGGGGTGTACAAAGTTAAGAATTACACAACACAAGGTTATAATCCAACAGGTTTAATTGGAAGCACTAGCTCCACAGGCGGTTGTGGAGGACACAGTTGTAAGACACAGAATTTATAGCAAAAGTTTACAGTGTGATGTAACTGAAATTATACATTGAGAAATACCTTGATTGTTTATCGAGTCTTTCATCTGTTCTAATACCATGATGGTTTAACTTCTTTCAGGTGTAAATCACAAACTTTTTTTAAAAAGTTACATTCTCAGGTTAACTGTAACAATTGGTGTTAGCTAGACAATATGTTGAAGGTGTTAGCCCCCTATGTTCTCTGTCTGTGCCATAATGTTTAGACTGATTCCAATCTAAAAGGTGAGTTAACAGAGTCTTACATGAACTCATACAGTGTTTGAGCAAAGTACAATGTAACTCTGCAAGTATAACCTCACCCCACAAACGTATATGTATGTGTGTGCGTGTGTGTGTATGGGTGTCTGTCTGTCTGTCAGAGGGGGTGTTGTGAGTGTGAGAGAGAGTGTATATGTGAGTGTAGAGTGTCTAAGTCTGTGAGGGGGTGCATGTGTCAGTGTGGGAGTGTGTGTGTCTGTAGGAGTGTGTGTGTCTCTGGGGTAGGGGATTGTGAGTGTCTGTGAGAGAAAGTGTATACGTGTGTGTGAGTGTAGAGTGGTCTAAGTCTGTGAGAGGATGCATGTGTGAGTGTAGGAGTGTGTGTATCTGTAGGGGTGTGTGTGAATGCCTGTGTACATGTCTGTGAATACGTGAGTATGAATGAGTGTAGGAGTGTGTGTGTGTGTGTGTGTGTGTATATACAGTGCAATGGTGGTCATCTGCAGTGTGACATGAACCCAAGGTCCCGGTTGAGGCCCTCCGTATGGGTGCGGAACTTAGCTATCAGCCTCTGCTCGGCCACATTTTGCTGCTGCCTGTCTCGAAGTCCGCCTTGGAGGATGATCACCCGAAGGTCCAAGATTGAATATCCTGGACCACTGAAGTATTCCCCAACTGGGAGGGAACACGTTTGTGGGGTGAATTTGTACTTGCAGAGTTACATTGTACTTTGCTCAAAAACTGCATGAATTCATGTCAGACTCTGTTAACTCACTTTTTAGATTAGAATCAGTCTAAACATTATGGCATAGACAGAGAACACAGGGGCTAATACTTTCAACATGTTATCTGGCTCACACCAATTGTCACAGTAAACCTTAGAATGTAACTTTTAAAAAAAGGTTTTGTGATTTACATCTGCAATAAGTTAAACTATCATGGTATTCGAACAGATGAAAGACTCAACAAATAATCAAGGTATTTTTTAATGTATAATTTTAGTTACATCACACTGTAAATTTTTGCTATAAATTCTATGTCTTACAATTGTGTCCTCTACAACCACCTGATGAAGGAGCGGCGCTCCGAAAGCTAGTGCTTCCAATTAAACCTGTTGGACTATAACTTTGTGTTGTGCGATTTTTAACTAAAGTAAACTAGGCACTTTTCAGGGTTGAATGCGGCAGCTTTAGGCCCGTTCATAAATTTCCGCAATACACATTGAGAAATGATCTGATCAGGGTAGCCATTATCCTGAAGGAGGCTTTATGCACTCTATTTCAGCTTCAAGCTTGCATGGTGAGCAAACAACTTGGGCCTTAGTAATCAGGCTACCAATAAGGCTAGGGGTAAAAAGTGAGGTCTGCAGATGCTGGAGGGCTCTGGCCCGAAACACCGAATTTCCTGTTCCTTGGATGCTGCCTAACCTGCTGTGCTTTAACCAGCAACACATTTTCAGCTACCAATAAGGCTAGTCATAGCATGTGGAACTTTAGGAATCCCTAATCACTGAAATGGAGCAGTCAAATGACCTTATTTCCCATGAAGTGCTAATTGAGAGATCTGCCAGGAACATGAGAAAGATTGAGTCAGAAGGTTGTAGGTTCAAGTCCCATTCCAGATCGTAAGCACGGAAATCAAGGTTAGCACTCCAGTACAGTATTGAAAGTGTTTGGTTTAATCATTCAAATGAGATGCTAAACCTACCATCCCATGTAAGTGTAAAAGGTTTAATGACATTATTTCAAACAGAACAGGGGTTATTCCTGGGTTCTGAGCAATGTTAAGGCTAATCAACATTGCAAAAATAGATTATCTGGTCATTAACACATTGCTGTTTGTTGTAGCATCCTGTGCACAAACTGTCGTGTTACATTGCATTGACTGTAATGCACTTAGGCATATCCAGGGAAAGACATTATATAAACATAAGACTTTCCTTTTTATCTACATAGAATTTATTTGCCAATTAAGCATCCAGTCAGCAAGTCTACAATTGTTGTCTTCGATTTTATTTGCAATCTTCCTTTGTATTAATTACATCCTCAGCAGTTTACTATTGTCCACAGATTTAGCAATTCTACATTGATTTAGAAACTGTACTTTGTTTCCAAATCCAATGCATTAATGCAAATCCCTGTTGAACACCACGTCCTGTCTTCTGCTCATTTTGAGTATGCACTTTTAATACTTATGCTCTCTCCTGATTTCATTTTCTGTAAATAGCAAGCTAGATATAAAAAGTGACATATTATATTTAATTGGAGGATGAATAGGCAGCTAAAATCGTGCTTTTGCACACCTATTTCAAATGTCATTTTTTGAACTACCTTCAATTCATTATTTTCCAGACAAATTATGACTCAACACAATTCCCTGGTCTTCACTAGTTCTTCATAAGTCAGCCATTAACTTCTTTTCTTCTTTCCCCTTCAGAAGGCACTTTGCTCTAAATATAAGTGCAGGTTGTGTCTTTCACCACAACCTCCGTGACAAACTGGGATCACCATAAGGATTTGCAAGGACTGAGTCTATGTTCCATCATAACAACAGAAAAGGTAAGAGCTAGTACACATAACTTGTTCCTTTCTAATTTCAAACGTTTAAATGTTGTATACTAACAACTTCTGCCAGAATGACATGAACCTGGTTCAGGTGCTCTAATTCACTCTTTAATTTTTATGAATAAAGGTTAAGAAAAAGACTATAACCACTGTAGGACATTAGTTTTTAATGTAATTATTTTAATGTAATTATTTTACTTGCTCATGCAGGCAGTTAGAATGAGACAACACCCATTGCCATATATACAAAATAAATATATACAATTAGTTAATTGGATAGCAAAAACAATTCCTTGGCCAATTGTACAATGCTGATCAGTGCAAATAGTTGCTGATGACTAAATGCATCAATGTCATATTATTTAACATTAAATGTTTCCTTTAATATTAAATGTTATCTTTAACTTCTTTAAATTATGAGACAGTGCCCTTTGAAGGTGGTCATTTGACAACATGTTGCCTTCAATTTGTAGAATGATCAAGCACAACATATGTTACAGCAGTAGCTCATTCTAATCAGAGTAAATAATTTCTCGTTTCATAAGCTTGTACTGAAGCTTTGGATGTCTATTTTCACAAAAATCATATTCAAAGGGTTTCTTTAAATCAAACTCAACAAACTTGCACTGACTGCTGTTAAGACAACAATATGGTATTTGCATTTAAAGCATTTTTCTGCAACAGCTTAAACCCAGGCCAGAATTCTAATGAAGATCACAGATCACGCTGATGAAGTCATCTAGACTTGAAACATTAGCTTACTGTCTCTTCATGGATGCTGTCTGACCTGCTGTGATCTCCAGCATTTGTTGTTTTCAGTATAGATTCCAGCAGCTGCAGTAATTTGTTCCCACAGAGTTTTCATGGAATGGACTCTTGACATTGGGAAAAGCCAACAGTGGGTTGGAAGCTTGCTGCATAATTTTGCTGTGCTTCTTTAACTCAGCCTTCAAGATAGGAAACCCAGAGGAAGGTGCTATCACAGAAGGTGGGTTTAACAATGACCTGCACCTAACATTTAAAGCATCAATACTAAAGGGGATTATAGCAGGGGTAACAATTCACCCAATCTGAACTTTTTCAGGATACAGACAGGAACATTCATGATGGAGTCTTAGTTTGTGAAGGTTTCTGTATGAATCCACCAGCATTCTTGGACTCATCCCCAGGAGTGTTGCTGTGGGCTGTAAGTGTCTGTGAAGAAACATTATTCCTATTAGATGCAAGGAAGAAACCAGTTGGACATTGTGGAGGGGTGAGCTGAAGAAGGAACCTGAAGCTGTAATAGTGGACTGCTGAATGATGGAGAGATAGTAACTGGCATGGCACATGCCAGTCTGCTCACTGACTTCTACAGGTTCCCCCTACTCGGTACTCATCAGTTCAACACTGTCTGCAGATTCACCCATTTATCGTTTTCAACATACGCCCTCACATTCTTATCTGATAATAGACAAATATTGAGACTTTGCAGTGTCAACTCACTGCCATCCCTTGCAGCAAACCTCCTTAAAGCTATCCTCCCATCCTCTCATCACAATCCATTCCACCTACCTGTAACTCTCTGCCTTCTCTCCCATACAGGGGAAGAAGTTGCAGAATGCCAGGAATAAACAGAGAATAAGTAGGCAGTGGGTATTGGTGCCTTCTGGTATCCTGATCATGGCAGAACAGCAGGCCATGAAGATCAGCAGAGGGGTAGAGTACATGGCCATTGCAGGTGGAAAATGAGTATCACCAAATTTCCAGATGAAGTTGGCAGTAAAGAAATTTAGGGCTGGGGTGTTCTGTCACAAGAGGTGACCGATGTCAACAATGGCCTGCAGAGAAAGTTTGTGCCTTGTAATGCCATGTCAGGAAAGCTGACCCTTTTGCTTGGGTTCACTGATTTGTCAGGATCAGTTCCTGTGAGCTGGAGCTCTGTACTCATTCCTTTTTCCTGTGAAGTTACAGGTAGCTGAGAAGGTATCGACTGGCTGTGTTCCCACTGCCTATAATGCTGATCCTCTAGTTTGCAATCAAAGGTCTTATGTAGAGCTGCCTAATCAATTCTTATACTGCAGTAAAGGCTTAGTTGTAGATCCAAGTCAAAGTAAGTTAAAGTTGGCAGAGATGACCTCAAACCACAAGTCACCTTGAAAACCATGAAAACACACACTCAGAAGAAATCTTAAATGAAGGACTGTCAGACTGCTGCATTTAAATGGTTTCCAGTTAATTTCACAGTTCTGTTAATCCACAGCAAGTTTCAGACATCTCAGCAAAGCCAAAGTGCAGGATTAAATCATCAGACAATTAGTTTTCTACACATTTAAATCACAGTCCGTACCCCAGGGTTTTCCTCACAACCTGAAATATACAGTGGATAAATCGGGAAGTCGGATTTGTATTGCTTTTCTAACACACTGCAATTTTCTTGCTTTCTTCATCCTGACAAGAAATTGCAAATGGCCCTTGTTGAGGGGTGAGACATCGCCCTTTTGGTTGTGTGATCACGGAAGGGTTAAGGAACAATATTCCAAGTTCTAATACTGATTTCCCTGGAACTCTTTTAAAAAAAAATCTGTCTCATCATCAAATGTCTTTGCAGTTGTCAAAACTGAAACAAACTGCCATTTTCTGATATGTAACTTCTGTGCATTTTACTAACATAATAGAACTAGCAACTCAAAAATAAGAGGTCCGTGATTAGTCCAAACAGTAGTTGCCATTTTCACAGTCAAACCCCTCGAAAATTGAAATAAATTATTCATCACACTGGTGGTAGCGGCAGCTAATTATATTTGGACAGCTTTCACATTCAGCTTGTTGTGAAAAGTTCATATCTACTTGCTGTTGTTAATGTGAAATGCAAAGAACTAAGACAAAAAAAATGTTTGCAAGAGAATCTATGTAAACAGTAAGAAGGATGGAAATATTAAATCTTGGTAAAAATGGAAAGCTTGCGGCTGATGTTATGTTGTAGAGAATGACCTGGTGGGTATACAAGCAATCCACAGCTGCTAGACTGGAGTCATTTTTCCCTTTGAACCTCATTATAAATTAGACTGAGCTTAGTGATGCGCATATTATATTAAACAAGTCCCACAAGAAGGTGAAACGTTCCCAGAAGACCTAATGAACCACTCTGACAGCGTGACTTTGTAGCTACCAGGTGCTACATTGAAACGGATGCAAATCCCAAGCAATTTGGAACAATCTGTTAGGATGTTCTCTTAACACTTGGCTTCTTCAATATACTTCCAAGTCACATCAGATGCCCATTCCTGCATCATTCTGCCAAATTCATGATAATGTGCATCTGGAAGCACTTTACATCCACACAGAAATAGTAACATAACTATTCAGAGGTGTGTCGTGCATTTCATTTACATGTGCATTTATAATGAATTTCTGATCTCTTTAGTTAAAGAAGCCAAATCAAAAGCCGTGTTGTGTTTTTAGAAATCACTCAGAATCTGCACTTTTACATGCAAGTTGTAGTCTGAGCTATGGATCATGCTAATAGAGGCTCCAGTTTACTTTCCATCACATGCTGACCAGGTATTTCTCCCTCAATTACTATCTGCCATTGGTGTGAGCTGGAAGGACTTATAGACTAACAACTTAGCCTTCATTCAGGAGCCAAATTATGTACAAGCCATCCTCAATCATCTCGCTCTGATTGGGACCCAACCCCAGAGGTTACACAAAAGTATTGACAATATTTTTATTTCAATGTCTTTAGATTCATTAGTCACTAAATCAACGGGACAGAAGTTTGCTTGCTGAAAATTACTAGCTCTAAACGAGGCGAACAAAAGTGGTCCATCAGTGTGATAAATTTATCATAAAATGTGGAGTCGATCTGGGTTGGTTTCCTTGGTGCAGCTAAGATTGAGAGGGGAACTGACCAAAGTGTAAAGGATCATGAGAGGAAAAAAATAAGTTGGATAGGAAGACATTTTTCCATTAGTAGAGGGGGTTAATGGTCATGGAGAAAGTAGATGGCGTTGAAGAGAGTTGAGGAGAATCTTTTTTCAATCAGAAGGTGGTGGGAGTCTGGAATAAAAAATGAGGTCTGCAGATGCTGGAGATCACAGCTGCAAATGTGTTGCTGGTCAAAGCACAGCAGGTCAGGCAGCATCTCAGGAATAGAGAATTTGACGTTTCGAGCATAAGCCCTTCATCAGGAATGGGAGTCTGGAACCCACTCTGTGATGAGGTGATGGAATTAGAGAGTAACAAAATTTAAGCAGTATTTAGATAATCCCTCTCGTTGCCATAGCCATCAGGGGCAAGGGCTAAAATCTGAAAATTGGGACCAGTACAGTCAGATCTTTGTTAGCTGGCATGGATACGATCGGCTGAAAGGACTCCTTCAGTGCTGTAAACATATAAGAGTCTATAAACAATTCCTAACGGAGTATTAATGCATTCCCATGAAATCCCTATTGCATTGTGAATGCTAGAGATGCAGCCTTTTCCTGGTGTTACTGTAGAGACACATTGCATTAACATACTAAATATTTTCTGTCAAAATAGTGGTGAAGTTAATACCTATTAGTTTTTAAAAATGGTAAATGATACAGCAACTTCAAATGCAGAGCAGATATGCAGTTGAATGCGAATATTAAATAGTTTCTGTGAGTGTTGTGCCTCCACAAGCCCCGGGGGCCTGGTGGTATTATTGCTAGACTATTAATTCAGAAACTAGGAAAAAGTGAGGACTGCAGATGCTGGAGAGTCAGAGTTGTAAAGTGTGGAGCTGAAAAAGCACAACAAGTCAGGTAGCATCCGAGGGGCAGGAGAGTCGACGTTTCAGGCATAAGTCCTTCATCAGGAATGTTTTGACTCTCCTGCCTGCTGCTCCCTTAGCCAAGCTCTTCCAATATAGCTACAACAATGGCATCTAGCCAACCATGTGGAAAATTGCCCAGGTATGTCCTGCACACAAAAAACAGGACAAATCCAACCCAGCCAATTTCCACCTCATCAGTCTACTCTCAGTCATTATTAAGTGATGGAAGGTGTTATCAATAGTTATATCAAGTAGCAGATGCTCAACAATAACCTGCTCAGTGACACCCTAGACCCAACCATCTTCAGCTGCTTCAACGATCTTCCCTCCGTCATTAGGCCAGAAATGGGAATGTTCGCACAATGTTCAGCAACCTTCACAACTCCTCAGATACTGAAGCAGTCCATGTTTAAATACATCAAGATCTGACCAGATCAGGCCTGGGTAGACAAGTGGGAAGTGTGGCACATAAATACCAGACAATGACCATCTCCAATAAGAGACAATTTAATTATAGGCCCTTGACATCCAATGGTGTAACCATCACTGAATCCCCCACTATCAACATCCAGGGGGTTACCAATGACCAGAAGGTTAACTGAACTTGTCACATAAACACAGTGACTACAAGAGCAGGTCAGAAGTCTGGAATACTGCAGTGATTAATTCATCTCTTGATTCCCCAACGCCTGTCCACCATCTACAAGGCACAAGTCAGGCGTGTGATGGAATACTTCACACTTGCACAAATCGGTGCAGCTCCACCAACACTCAAGTCATTTCAAACAATCTCGGACAAAGCAGTCTGGGACTACATCTTCATTCACCGTCTCTACCACCAACATTCAGTAGCTACAGTGTATTATCTACAAAATGCACTGCGGAAATTCTCCAAAGATCATCATACAGCCCCTACCAAACCCATGACCACTTCTATCTAGAAGTACAAGGTCAACAGAAATTTGGGAACACCACCACCTTCAAGTTCACTCTAAGTGACTGCCAATCCTTTCTTTGAAATATATCATTTTTCCTTCATTTTATGCTGGATCAAAATCCTGGAATTCCCTCCCAAAATGGCATTGTAGGTCAATTGTGGACTGCAACAATTCAAGAAGGCATCTCACCACCACCTTTGCCCAGGCAACTATAAATGGGCAATGAATGCTGGCCCACCAGCAAGGCCCACATCTCACATACGAATAAAAAATACTCTAATTGCAGAATCTATCAAACTGAAGTCACTATATAAAACTCAAGTGTCAGCACCCCTTTCAACACATATTCATTGTTAAATTAGTGCAAATCAACTTGTCTAGCACTGAAAATTACCTTTGTATGTTCACAGTTCCATTCCTTCCGTTAAAGTTTCAGGCTGAATCTTACAGTTTTTTGGCTAAATCCAAGTTGTGATGAATTTTTAGAGCAATTTCCACCAAGAGGCCTAGCCAATTCTGTCACTGTATCTTATCAAAATCACCTTATTAACTATCTACACCACCTGTAAGTGGCTGCTTGAGCATTTCCAAGCCTCAGAATGGTATCAAAGGCTGCCCTTTGCTTACTACACTGGGACTCTCTGAGTGAAAAGGAACCACAATGAGGCCTGCTGATAATCATGACAAGCTTCCTTCTGTCATGTCTGTGCTAAGCACAAGGAAAGATGGAAGTAATATGTGCTGTGTATCTCTGGGTGTGGGGTCAAAGGCAAGGCAAGATAAGAATACTATGAGCATCCAGGTAAGGTCAGTGTGAGTGAGTGCAATAAGGATGAAAGGCTTATGCCTGAAATGTCGACTCTCTTGCTCCTTGGATGCTGCCTGACTTGCTGTGCTTTTTCAGCGCCACACTTTCGACTCTTGACTCTCCAGCATTTGCAGTCCTCACTTTCTCCCATGACAGAGTGCTATGGCAATTAACAAAAATGCAGCTTAGTGCAGAGCTGTGTGTATGTCCCTGAGTAGTTTCCTTGCTGTACATTATGATGGTAGTTACCAATGCAGCCTGAAATACACCACTGAAGTACAACAGCATTCTGTACGTATGTCATAGATGTGCCATGAGGGTGATGTCTGGAATGCCAATGTCCATGGAAGTATAAGGCCAGGACCAATGGAATGTGACCTGACCACTTTGGTGCCCGGTGACCAACAGGAAGGCTGTTCAGAGAAAGCAGCAAGCTGGACTTACCAGACACCTGCTCTGGTTTCCATTTTAATTTTTGTTTGATATTTAGCTTGTTTGGTGGGTGTGGTAAGATAGAAAATGAATTATAAGTGAGGCTAGTTGGGCCTCTCACAAAATGTGTTTAAAAGACAATGATCCTCCTGAAGTGAGAAACTTGCAGATTGCTTGTAAAAAGCATGAAAGGTGGTGCAAGATGATCCCAATGTTGAAATGGGCCTCACTGGAATTCTTGTCTGACTCTGTCATAAATCTTGCCATTGTTCATGCTGCTCAGAGTTGTGTAGGGTTCAGGCCTTACTTTCCATTACCATCTCTCTTATTTCTCTTTTAATCAAATTTCATTTTCCTTCTTTTTATTTCCTTTTGCTGCTGATTTGACATTGAATTCACTCACTGTAACTTATTCTTCCTTTTCTATCCATCTCTGTTCATGGCTGAGTGCTTCCCTCTGACAGTGCATGGAGATGCACAGTTGGCTGCCCAGATCCCAAATGCCCCGAGTCTCTCTTCATGGAGTCAGCAGTTTGTACTTGCAGCAACTTACAAAGCAAAAAAAAATAGCCTCAATGTGCAGAAACAAATCTGACAAACAGCAAATGCGACAACATAATTTGGATCATTATTTTCTGTTTTTATTTCTGAAAATGCAGAAATGAATTTGCTTAAACGAAGTAATAAACTTCACTTTCAGGACATGTTTTTCTGACCTGGAGATGTTTGTACATTTCTACTACTACAAAAAAGTCAATAATTCAAGTATTGAGGGCTCTTGCTGCATAATGGGTTTGTCCCTAACCTCTGAACCAGAGCTTGGGTTCAAGCCTCACTTGCTCCAAAGATGTGTGATACCATCTCCGAACAGGTCGATTAGAGACTATCCACCAGTATTGAATGTATCCTCAAACCATCCTTTGTAGTGCACAGCTGACTCCTTTAAGTGTGCTGATCCCTTAATTTCTTTTTGTGTGGCTGTGCCCACACACTTAAAAAAAGCCAACTTGTGTGGATCATGTACATGAATGTTTGGGTGCCTCAGGGCAGCTTAAAGGGAACATTGCTCGTGTTGCATAATATTCATAGCACAGGCTGTGATCCATGGTGAATTTATGCATCCTCATCTAGCCCCATCAACATGCCCTTCCATTTCATTATGGTAGTTGGATGGCCCCCACAAGCATTAAACGACCATTGAAGAACTACTTAGAGGGCTTGCCAGGTGGGTTAGATTTAGATTGCTACATATATTAGCTCTTGTGTTTCAATGGCTTTCTCCTGCCTTGTAGATAGGAATTGTTTGAGGATCAACAAAAATTAAAAAACACAATCCACATAAGCCTCAATATGTCAAAATTACAAAAAGCTCAAAAACCCACTGAGTCTAGATTGGGAGCAGACGTTGCTCAAGTCAGCTCCACCATTTAATAAAATCATGGCTGGTCTGCTTGCATTTTGAATTCCACTTTCCCATCTACTCTCATGAATCTTTGATTTTCTTGCATAATGGAAACCTACCTTTGCCTTAAAAATATCGAATGGCCCTGTCCCCTCAAACCCAGAGGTTCCAAAGTTGCAGATTCCTCAAAAAAAACTCCTCCTCTCTGCTTTAAAGGACGATCACCAATATTAAAACAGTATCCTATAACACTGGACCTACCCATGAGAAGAAAGGCTCACCCTGCCAAGACCACTCAGGATCTTATACACTTCAATCAAATCACTCCTCCCTCTTCTAAACGCCAGTGGAAATAAGCCCAGTCTGTTCAACCTGCCCTCATAAGACAATCCACTCATTCTGGGTAACAATCCAGTAAACCTTCTCTGAACTGCCGCCACGACATTGACATCCTTCCATAAACAAGGAGATGAAACTACAAGACATGGTCTCACTCCGATGCCTTGTATTACTGAAGCAAACATCCTTACTTTTATGTTTGATTCCTCTCACAATAAAGGACTGTGTTCTATTAGTTTTCTTAATTACTTGTAGGACTTACATACTTTTTTAAAAACGACTGATGCGCTGGAACGCCTGGATCCTTCTGAATCTCAGAATTCTGTCATCATTCTCCCTTAGATAGCACTCTCATTTTTATTCTTTCTGCTGATGTGAACAATTGAACTCCATTTGCCAGTTTTTTTGCTGACTCGGTCTGTAAAAGGTACCCTAGTCCTTTCAGGTTCCTTCCTATTCCAAGTTGGATTGGGTGCAGCTTTTAGGTGAGGGAGGGGGACTTCACAACAAGTGACCACAACTTCTTGTCTCAGGGACATTTAAATCCAGGAGGTGAGCTCTTTTAGATCAAAGTCAGTGTCAGCCATAATGGAGGGTTAAGTGGAGCTGCCCTTTTGTCCTTGTGCAGGCATTCTATTTGTTGCCTGTCAGGAAGGATTGAAATCAAGTCATCAATTTCAGCAGAGCCTTTGACAAGGTCCCACAAGGGAGACTGATCAATAAGATAAAAACACAAGGGACACAGGGTAACTTGGCAAGTACAAAATTGGCTTAGTGGCAGAAAACAGAGGGTGGTAGTAGAAGGCTGTTTGTGTGATTGAATTCAGGTGTCCAGAGATACATACTGGAATCAGTGCTGGGTCCTTATTGTTTGGTATACATATAGACACAAACCTGGCATTGTGGTTGATGGTGAGATGAAAGGAGGATATAAACAGATTGGTTAAATGGATTTTAACCCTGATGTCTCTATAGTCCAAGTGTAAAAAAAAGAGAAGAAAAGAGAAAAAGAGAGAAAATATATAGAAGAGAGAGAGAGAAAAGAGAAGAGAGAACTTGTAGTGGGTTTAACCTGAGGGTCACCACACCTCAGGTGAGGGGTGAGGTTGTGATGACAGGACCTTCATGGTAACCTCAATCGTGTAGAAATTGAACCTTAACTGTTAGTGTCATTCTACATCGCAAATCAGCTGTCCAGCTGAGTTAACTGTCTTCAATGGACTATTTAGGCAAAGACATTCATGATTTTGCAATGAAAGGCAGTTTCACTAATACTCAGCTTTATGTAATGACACATTTCTCCTTCAATCTTTCAACCATAGGCTTTTGAAATAATGAAGGAATCCAGGAGTCAGAGGTTTGAATACAGAAGCTCAGCATCTCTGAAATGTAACCATTGCAAAAAAAGAAAGTCTTCAAAATGAAGGTATTTCTTTGAGATACACAGATTAAATAGATTGGAAATAAATAATTTTGTGCAAGAGGTATCAATAACATCCTTGAAGGAGGTGGTTTTGTCTTTATTTCTTTCTGTTGTGCAAACCTGCTGTGTTCAAATTGGCTTCCTTGCGTCATGCACCAGTGACTACACTTCAGTGATACTTAATTGGCTATAAAGTACTTTGGGATAACCTGAGGCCATGAAAGATACCATATAACCAATCTTTGTTTTCATTATTACTGAAGGACAGATATAATTGTCCCTGAAAAGTAACAGAAAATACTTCATTTACAATTGAATATTAAATTGCAGAAATTTGGTGCTCCTTTTCGATACTACTTCAACCGTTTATGAGCAGTACGTAGCTGACCAATACCAAACCAAATTAATTCCTATTGGAATAATTCAGTTGTAGGTTGCACAAATATATTTTGCATTGAATTTCAAACTGCTATTTGCAGAGTCACAGACAAGAATATTAAAACTATAAATAATCTAAGAGGTAATATGATTGTAAAGGGATCAGTTCATCAATGGTATTCAAATAGAATCATAGAGTCATACAGCATAATTAACTTATATTAACTTATAACTTATATTAAGGTCTCACTAATGCAGCACCAAATGTCTGTATAATGGGTGGTTTTACTTTTTGGCCAATATGGTGATTTAATAATGAACTATATATAGAGTTCATGATTCATCACACTCTTTACAACACTGTCTCCTTCCATTATTTACAATGTAAAGGTCTGAGAAGAGAATCCAAACTGTAAAGTCAAGAAGGTTGATGGCCACTGACGCGGATAGTACGGCAGATATAGAGTAGACTAGATTAAGAGATGACATGAGTTGGGATGTCTGCCTGGATAAGTTTGCAAGTATAGGGCTTAGTGAACTCACGGAAAGAATTTTAATTAATGAGAAGAATTTTGATGTCAATGCTTGATGACATCTCTCTGCAGCTCACTGGCCAGGACCCAGAAGAATTCAGCCAACTATGAGGCAGAGCCTATTTGCAGACAAGTCTGCGGAAGGCAGAGTGAGCACTGATTCATAGTGACTCCACAGGTTTTGTAGAGCCAAAAGAGCCACTTCTCTCCCCAGCTCCACGTTCGCATGGCTTTAAAAGAGATACTGAAGCTATTCTGGGTAGTTTCCAGTGATTTTTCAAGGACTATTACCAACTTACAGCAAGGCAACACATATTCAGTTGTTTGATTCTATCAGAATAGCTCCAGTGTACATTACGTAGGATCTGTTTCAGTGTTAGGTGGCAGCAGCAGAGTAGCAGCATTGGGGTTCCTGCTTCTTCCTTCTAGCCATTTCTCTTGTTCTTGCTTTCTCTTTCTACTTTTCTTGATAGCTCTCTCTTGCCTTTTGCTCCGGGGGAGCCTGGCTGTGGCAGAACCGATTTTTCAGCAATGGCAGCGAGTGTGAGCCCAGTGATGAGAGATGGCACCGGAGCATGGCAACTTTGATGTTGGTGGGCCCAGCGCTGGATGCAAGGTGGTGGCGATGATATTGGCATCGATGGCAGCTCTGATGTCAGTGCCAGTTCACTTTTGCTTTTGTTCAGGAAACTTGCAGACTCTGATACTTCACTTGATTCCAAGATGGCCTTAGTGAGGTGGGCCCAGTGACAAGTGGATGGCACCAGAGCGTGACGACTTTAATGTTGGTTGGTCTTGCACAGGCGCAGGACTTTCAGCAGTGGCAACAGTGGTGACAAAACAGTGATGGTGGGTCCAGTGTGGGTGACATTGGTGAGCCTTGCTCAGGTCTCATGACAGTGGCACAGAGGGTGATCTGGATATTTTATGTTCCTTTTGTTTCTGTTTCTTTAATTTCTGTTCTTGTTTTTCAAACTGACTATTGTGTTCTAAGATGGAGGAGATTGGCGACTCTGCACGGCTTTCATTGTACTCAGATACACATGACAATAAGATCTAATCAGATCTTTTTCTCATGCTTTTTAGTAAAGATAGCACTCCAAACAACCATTGTACTTTCAACAAAAGGCCTTATATAATAATTCAACACAGTGAATAGGTCAATTTGAGGCATGCTATAATGCTTGAAAAACAGCATGTGAAATCTTCCAAATGCTCTCTTAGGCATCTAACAGATATTGCAATCCCATTTGAGAGATCACTTTGACTTCAGATTCCAAATAGCTGAATGAATGTAGGTTGCTCAATCTTGACATCATCTAAATTAATGAGACAGGATTTGGGTGGATGAGTGAGAAGACAATTCATTAGCTTTGTATTATTGGAGGTTTAGATTAGATTAGATTACTTAGTCTCATGTGATCTGATCCCATGAACTCAGTGAATGCAGGATTTTCTGAATTTGACAAATTAGAGCTGAAAATGTGTTGCTGGTTAAAGCGCAGCAGGTCAGGCAGCATCCAAGGAACAGGAAATTCGACGTTTCGGGCACAAGCCCTTCATCAGGAATGAGGAAAGTGTGTCCAAATTAGACACCCACAAATTAGCTTCTGGCTCCTGAGCAGATGCCACTATTCCTATAAACAAGTTTGAACTTAATCCACGTTGCAGAACATTTTGCAGAACCTATTTACAGCTTTCCTTGTGAATTGCAGCATTATCAATAGCTGTAGGTAGTGTCTCTCAGTCTGTAAATGCAGATAGCCAGGGAGTGGGTGCCTGATAAATTTGGTTCATTTGGACATGCGTGTATTCCTTTGTTTCCAATCTCCTTCAGGAAGTACATTTTCAGGATTTTTCTTTGGGAATATCATTATGGCCAAATTGAATATAAATAGTTATGCCAATGATTGCCAGCAAAAGTTGTATTTTTTTTAGGCAAAATAAAAATCATTCCCTGGTCGTCTCATCACTGGGCTATTTGCACGATCTGATGTAATCAACCTGTTCAGAGATGTTATTACACACCTCTGGAGCAGGTAGGACTTGAACCCAGGCCTCTTGTTCAGAGATAGAGACACTACCACTGCACCATAAGAGGGCCTATGATCTGCTCTGTGAGTGTGTGTATATATATGTTCAATAGATGATAATAGCTATAGGTTACTTAAGAATTAAAGATAATTTACTTACTAATAGAATTACTCCTACACTCTTTGTATTGCCGTTTGATACAAAACACTCAATTTTTCATAACAGGTTTTAGCATTTTAAAACTCAACCAGAAACAACAGGCATTATTTTTGCAACATACTTTTCAGTTTAGATAATGATGTAACACCATTGTTTAGAGAGGAAATAAAAAAAACGAATGGCTTTTTAAATTGTTCCACACTGCAAAATACACTGCTCAGGTTTGTAAAATAGATATCAAACTGTCCCAGGTCTGTGGAAATTCTAAGCACACGTAGGCACAAAAAGAAAAAAACGTTGCAAATGTTGCAAATTACCTTTATGTAGGGATATGCTTCAACTGGTCTTCTGCAAATAACAGCTAATATTTAAACTCTGACAGATAAAATTCACGAATACACAAATAATAATGGCATGTGCTTCAGAGTACCGATACGGGTGTTAAAAAAGTCAGAAGATGACGTTGCAATGGAATCAGCTTGCAAAATTGATTTTTTTTCCCCCAGTGTTGTTGGCAGTATGAGTGGGGCATCAAATCCAAATTCAATAATATCTCACTTCAGCAGGGGTGTTTAAAATGCACAGCATGCTGCTCCTGCGGTGAGCTGGATCACAAATGCGTCTCTGGCTAAAACAACACTGAAGTCGAATGGGGGAGATTTTGGCCACCAAGATTTAACTGTTTAAGCTGAATGCAATAATTTATTGCAAGTTCTGAGATATTTGAAACAACTGTCCTTGAAGAGAATGAATAAAGCAAAGCAAAACCACACTTCAGGCCTCTGGAAACAGAGCAACCTTCAAATCTCTCAGGTTAATAATAGAAATGTTACCCTGCAGTGCACTCATCTGGACAGAGTTCTTTACAAACTATGCACTACTGATGTTGAAATTGGTCATTCCGTTTTGTATGTGGGGATTGTGCTTCATGGCCTGATGATGCCCATAGCACACAAATTTCATCCTGTTTCCTGGTGTAGATGGGCTGGCCACCATCTAAATAGCAGCAGGGAATCTGCAAGGTGTATAAGCATGGTTGGGAAGTTTGTGGATGACGCCAAAACTGGTGGTACAGTAGACACTGAAGGTGGTCATCTAAGATTGATCAATTGGGCCAATGGACTGAAGAGTGGCAGATAGAGTTCAATTTAGACAAATGCGAGGTAGTGCATTTTGCTAAGACAAACAAAGGCAAGACTTACACTGTTAGTGGTAGGGCCCTGGAGAGTGTTGTCGAATAGAGGGACCTACGGCTGTGGGTACATAGTTTCTTGAAAGTTGCATCACAGATAGAGAAGATGATAAAGACAGCATTTTGCATGTTTGCCGTCATTGCTCAGACCATTGAGTATAGGAGATGGGGTGTCAAGTTATGGTTGGACAGTACATTGTTGAGGCCATCTCTGTACAGTTCTGGTCACACTGCTTTGGAAGGATATTATTAAATTGGACAGAGTACAGAAAAGATTTATAAGGATGTTAGTTTCTGTAATAAGGAGAGGCTAGATAGGCTGAGACTTTTTTCACTGGAGCGTAGAAGGTTGAGGGGTGACCATAAGACATTGGAGCAAAATTAGGCCATTAAACCCATTGAGAGTTACCTTACAGAGGTTTATAAAATCATAAACGGCATGGAAAGGGTGAATAGTAAAGGTCTTCTCCCAAGGGCAGAGCAGTTCAAAATTAGGCAGGAGAATTTTAAGGTGATAGGAGTAAGATTTAAAAAAGGGACCTGAGGGACAACTATTTCACCCAGAAAGTTGTTTGTACATGGAATGAACTGCAAGAGGGTGTGTTTGATATAATTACAAACATTTAGAAAACATTTGCATAAGTACATGAATAGGAAAGGTTTAGAGGGATATGGGCCAAATGCAGAAAAATGAGACTAGTTTAGTTTGAGAAAATTGTTCGAGATGGATGAGTTGGACCAAAGGGTCTGTTTCAATGCTGTATGACTCTATGACTGTGGTTGTAGGGAAGGTTCTAAGCATTCACATAAGGGGAAATTTGAAAAGTTAAAAAGAGAAAAGACAAAGCAATAGTGCAGGATAGCAACGTGGGTAATGACAACCAGAGTGTGACAGGAAGAAACAGGTATACAAATAAGATTATAACAATAAATAAGGTTGGAGTAGGGAAAATTATTAAAATTTGTAAAACTACATTCAAAATTCATAACAAGGTAGATGAACTGACAGTAAAAATAGAAATAAATGAATATAATATGACTACAAAGTGACCACGCCTGGGATCTGAATATTCAAGGGCATTGTTTTGGAAAGAAAAGGAGAAATGGAATCCGTTTGGCAGTTCGCAATGATATCAGTACAATAGTGAGAGTTTGTCTCGCTTTGGAGAAATAAGATGTAGAATCATTTTGGGTGGAGACAAGAATAGCAAAGTAAATAAGTTCCTGATTGGTTCTCAGTCCTCTGACAGTAGCTACACTGTAAGAGTCAGTGCACATCAAGCAAGAATGAGATCTTGTAAGAAATGTACTGCAATAATTGTGGAAATTTTAGTTTTCCTATAACTTAAAGATGAGGTCTTCAAGTTTGTTTGGAATAGTTTTGGAACCAAATAAGGTACAGGATATTCTACACCTAGTAATGTGTAAGAAGATAGAATTAATTAATGGCTACCTAGTAAAAGGATCCTCATGGTAAGCATGATCCCATCATGTAGAATTACATATCAAATTTGAGGGTGAGAAATTTGAACTTGAAGTCTTCAACTTAAGGCAACTACTCAGCTATGTGGATAGAGTTATCAAAGTAGAACCAGAAATTGATTAAAAAGTAAGATGATAAAGAAAGCAGTAGTACAACTAGAGCATTGAACATTACAGCGCAGTGCAGGTCCTTTGTCCCTCGAAGTTGCGCTGACCTGTGGAACCAATCTGAAGCCCATCTCACCTGCACTATTTCATTCTCATCCATATGCCTATCCAATTACCATTTAAATGCCTGTAAAGTTGGCAAGTCTACAACTGTTGCAGGCAGTGTGCTCCACGCCCCTACTACTCTGAGTAAAGAAATTACCTCTGGTATCTGTCCAATATCTATCACCCCTCAGTTTGAAGCTATGCCCCCTCATGCTATCCATCACCATTTTAGGAAAAAGGCTCTTACTGTCCATCCGATCTAACCCTCTGATTATCTTATATGTCCCTCAACTTTCTTTGCTTTGACGAAAACAACCGCAAGTCCCTCAACATTTCCTCATAAGACCTTCCCCCCATTACAGACAACATCCTAGTAAATCTCTTCTGAACCCTTTCCAAAGCTTCCACATCCTTTCTACAATGCAGCGACCAGAATTGCACACAATACTTTAAGTTCAGCCGCACCAGAGTTTTGTACAGCTGCAGCATGACCTCAGGGTTCTGAAACTCAATCCCTCTATTAAAAGCTAACATGCTGTATGCCTTCTTAACATCCCTTACCAGAATATATGTAAAGATATACTCTACTGAGGAATGATTTGGAGATGCCGGTGTTGGACTGGGGTGTACAAAGTTAAAAATCACACAACACCAGGTTATAGTTCAACAGGTTTAATTGGAAGCACACTAGCTTTCGGAGCGACGCTCCTTCATCAGGTGATTGTGGAGGCCTCGATCATAACACAGAATTTATAGCAAAAATTTGGAGTGTGATGTAACTGAAATTATACATTGAAAAATTGATTGTCTGTTAAGCCTTTCATCTGTTAGAATACAGTGATAGTTTCATTTCTTTCATGTGTAAATCACAAAACCCTTTTTTTAAAAAGTTGCATGCTCGGGTTAGCTGCTAACGATGGTGATAGCTAGACAATATGTTGAAGGTGTTAGCCCCCTGTGTTCTCTGTCTATGACCTGATGTTTAGATTGATCCTAATCTAATAAGTGAGATAACAGTGTTTTACATAAATTTCTGCAGTTTTTGAGCTCAGAGTTCTACATGAATGTATGCAGTTTTTGAGCAACGTGCAATGTAACTGTGTAATACAAATTCACCACACAAAATATATGTGTGCATGTGGGTCTTTGTCTGTCTGTGTGTGTCTGTCTGGGGTGGGGGTTGTAAGTGTGAGAAAGTGTGTGTGAGAGCGTGTGTGTGAGCGTGTAGTGGGTGCAGAGTGTCTTAAGTTTGCAAGGGGGTGCATGTGTGAGCGTGGGAGTGTGTGTGTCTATAAGGGTGTGTGTGGGTGTCTGTGTGTGCGTCTGTGTGTATCTGTGTCCGTGTGTATGTGAGAGAGTGTGTGTGTGTGTAAGAATATCTGTGTGTGTGTGTGTAGTGCAATGGTGATCACTTGTAATGTGACATGAACCCAAGGTCCTGGTTGAGGCCCTCCCTATGGGTACCGAACTTAGCTATCACACATGCACACATATATTTTGTGTGGAGAATTTGTATTACACAGTTACATTGCACGTTGCTCAAAAAGTGCATACATTCATGTAGAACTCTGAGCTCAAAAACTGCAGGAATTTATGTAAAACACTATTATCTCACTTATTAGATTAGAATCAATCTAAACATCAGGTCATAGACAGAGAACACAGGGGGCTAACACCTTCAACATATTGTCTAGCTATCACCATTGTTAGCAGCTAACCCGAGAATGCAACTTTAAAAAGAAGGGTTTTGTGATTTACGCGTGAAAGAAGTGAAACAATCACTGTATTCTAACAGATGAAAGGCTTAACAGACAATCAATTTTTCAATGTATAATTTCAGTTACATCACACAAATTTTTGCTATAAATTCTGTGTTACGATCGAGGCCTCCACAACCACCTGATGAAGGAGCGTCACTCCGAAAGCTAGTGTGCTTCCAATTAAACCTGTTGGACTATAACCTGGCGTTGTGTGATTTTAAACTTTCTACTGAGGAAGTAAGTGAAGATGAAGGGACAAAATATATTATACCCAAATTTGCTGAAATTACAAAAAGAGGTAGGAAATTAAGCTGTCAAGAAAGATAGAAAGTCTGCAAAAGAACATAAATAGGTTCAGTGAATGGATCAACAATTGGTATGTGGAGAAGAGTACCCCCTTTTTTTTAAGCAGAAATTGCTGTTCTCTCTGGGATTTGGATTCTTGTGATTCTGTCCAGAGGGGTGCAAAATGGAATATTTCAACAGTTTAATGCTTTTCCAACAGTTCTGTACTACCAAGCAATAGATTAGATTTTAGGAGATTATGTGTCATATTATAGAGCAGGATTGCTGAGTACATAAATTGAAAAGAAGGATGGAATGGGTGTGTTGTAAAATTTCAATATTGCTATGATTCCATTGTATTTTTCTTTCAACTAATTAATTGTCAATTACCAATTGAAAAAATACATTTTGTTGTTGGAAAGATTTTTTGGAAACATATGCTGTCAACTTGTTCAGTTAGCATTTGAAACTTCAACTTACGTTTGGCGTGGTGCAATGGTACTATACCTCAGTTACCTCTGATTCTGTTATGATGGCACAAGCATCAACTTGTGTTGTTAATTAGCCATGCTCCATGCAAACTCAATGAAGTGTCACAACGTTAGTAATATTAATAAACCCAATTCTCAGGGAAAGAGTCAGACTTCTATTTTCTACAGTTTGAGATAATAAATGAGTTATGAAAAAGTTACATTTGAAGTAGAGATTAACATTTCATACTTGTCATGCTGCAAATAACTATTTAGTCTCCTATGAGTCATTCAATTTTAAAAAAATTGTTTTCATGATATAACTAATGTATTTCAGGCAGGATGAGTTACAACCAATCAGCTGGGAAAGTATTGGGTTGTGCGGGGTGGGGGTGTGGGGATGTTAAAAATGTGAAATTGTGTAATATGATCACAAGCTGGCCCTTAAACAGCCAATACTAGTTTTTAAGGTTTTGATAGCATGTCATACATGTGTCCCATTTGAGAAGTAAGACATCACATTACAGAATTTAAAACAGCTTTTGAGAGTCTGTCTTAAATTTCGTGCAGGTTGGGTGGGTTTCTCAGGGTTTGGTAAATAGGACAGTTCCAAGGATGCAGGAGTAACCAGACCAAGCAGGTAACTGCTTTTGATCAAACTGGTCATGGACTACACTAAGGGATGTGCTCTCCCTAGTCCCACAAGTAAGCTGCTGCAGTGATTGGACACTCGGCCCTTCCCGGCTCCAGTTAAACCCACCACCCAATGCATGATGCCACAGGATTTCTCATATTTTCAGCACGTTTTTTTTGAGAAAGTAGCTTAAATTCTCCTGGACTCAAAGTCAATTTTGCTTATTGTCTCTGTCTTTGTGCATTTGCTGTCCATTTTACATACATTGATCTATGGCCTGTTCAGGCAACTGTTGCTGCAGTTGATGTTTAAGTGTAATTGATCTTTAGGCATTTACCCAAAGACTTCTCTCTTCCTCAGGAATAAATCTGTCTGCTCTGGGTATATGTAGATTGCTATCTTCATATCCTATAAGGCTGATTTTAACTTGCCAAAACCAGTAGTAACTGTGACATACATTTATAAGCTTATTAGCACTGGCCAACTAGCCTGCTGCAACATCCAGACAATGCACTCTGTGTGGCTGAATGTTCTACAATTTGAACCATACATTATGTGCTCTTCAATCAGTTTCACCAGTAATGGAACTGAGAAGGTATTAGAAATAGTTTTGTGAAGTCTGGAGGAGCTCATAAGTTTGGCCAACTGCCAACATGGGATCAGCACTTGGTGACTGCCCTTATGTCCATGTACCCACTTTAATGCTAGCCTTGTGGCCACAGAACGTGCTCATTAGAGGGTTGGTCAGATTTGCTACACTGGTATGCCCATTTACCACCCATAATTTATCAATTCCATCTAAATAAAATAATCTAGGCAAAAGTTAAAATTGGTCCATAAGTGTATGTGTATTGGTCTTAAACAATCTTCCCTTTAATCTTTCGCGTTAGTTTTAAACAACTTACTCTTTCACATGTGGTATCTTTCCAGGAACAATTTGTCACTGGCCTCTGTGGTGCCTTTTTGGAATCCTGCAAGATTATGCGCACGCGCAAATGGTCTGAAGCCCTACTGAAAACATGCCACCCACCTGGACAATTTATACAACATTTCAAAGTATCCTAAACTGCAAATTGGATAAAGGTAATTTCCCTTGCGTTCACATACTACTGTCTCAGAAAGAACCAATGTTCCAGTCTATGTAATGCTAATTGGACTGATTCATGTTTTTTTTAACTCACCTGTAGGATGTGGGTCTGTGAGCTGGGCCAGCATTTATTTGCCCATTCCTAGCTGCCCTTGAGAAGGTGGTAGTGAGCTGCCTCCTTGAACTGTTGCAGTCCATGTGCTGTAGTTAGACCTACAATGCTGTTACAAAAGGAATTCCAGGATTTTGGCCAAACGGCAGTGAAAGAATGGTGATATATTTCCAAGTCAGGAT